>NW_017259390.1:423735-439282 GCF_001594045.1 Atta colombica
TAATGCCAAAGCTTTGAAATTCAAAGTCATCGGAATAAGTCACCAATTCAATTTTTGATACTATTTTTGATATCTGACGAACATCGAAGAGAAAAATAGAAATATTTTCTAATGCTTGTTTCTATCAAGTAGATTAATCTTGGTTCAACTTATTCTTTATCTTTTTCTAATTCTCAGAACTAGAGAGAAAAAAAATGAAGAGTTAGTTAAATCAAGATTAAAATTAAACTAAATGTTGGTAGAAACATGAAAAATATTTTTATCGCTAATTAAATGCTTAATTTAATATGGAATCAAAAGGATCAACCTTTTTATCGCCTCCACTGGGCGCATACTTCTCGTTCTTCGCAGCGATCTTCGGTTGCGCTTTGCTGAAGTCCAGCTTCCTGTTCTCAATTTTCACTTTACCGCCTCCCGGTTTGTAACTCGCGTTGTCTAGAGAACCGATCTTCGATCGTACAGTCTTCAGGTTCGGGGAGGGCGCAGCGCCAACTTGAACTTTATTCATCGGCACCTCTGCAGGATTAAAAAACAAAATCGTTTGGACACACGTTACATTAATATAATATGACTTTTTAAACATTGTCCTTACTCTAATTTTTTCTATGGCATTCAGTCCAATTTCTCAGCAATGTAAAAGAGATGCAATTTTATTTATATGAAACGAGCACTAACTTTTAAGATATTAGGATAATTATCAAGTGCTTCAGCGTTGATAGCGTATGTCAGACTTTGTTTATGCAAAGTATAAAGTAACCTATTTCTAAATTAATATAAAACAAGAAATACTTACTTTTTTTATCTTGAGTGGTCGACGTAGGTGTGTCAGGAGTTTTCGGTAATGATTTAGCGGATTTCGTAGGCGACCCAGCGTTCGATCTTTTGTCATCTCCATTCGTACTCTGTGCCTATTTGAAACAATTTTAATATATCGGAAAGAGATATTTTTGATACTACGACATATAAAAATAGAAGGAAAAGACAGATATAAATGTAATTTTAGATATTTACCCCACTAACTGATTCTCTCCCTCTACCGTTTTGGACTGCTGTGAGGAAAAAGAACAATATATTACTACAACGTAATCAGTTAAAAATATGCATACGTCAGAATTGTGTCGCACCGAAACAAAGTCTCAAGAGTCTCGAATATAGAATCGGAGTAATTCGTAAAATTATTAATTTGTTTTAAATAAATTTTAAAATATTTTCCATTTTAACGACAGCTAATTTTAAATATATACTGTAGATAGAAATAGAACTTATTTGAGATTAGTTTTATAATTATTTTATAATATATCAAATTTTTGGAGAGGATGAACGAAAAGCTGCTCTGAATCTTTATGAAGCAAGAGAATCTGAACAAATTGACATTTGCGAAGTAAATAATTATAATCTTTTTTTTATTCAATTTGCGCATGAACGCGCAAGGACCTTTTTTCTCCGCAGGTTTCTTCTCCGCCTTCTCATCATTTGGTTTTTCCGATGTTGAAGTTTTAACTATTAGAGTGGTGGGCTTTGACACTGCTGACGTTTTATTCGCTTTTTCATCGGTAACTGAATCTTCGACGAAGAACGTCTTTTTCTCGTCCTCCATGTGTTTTTCGCTATCGACAGGTGATTTCGGTAATCGAGGGCTACGACTGGAAGACAGCGTTCTCAGCTGTCCGTTATCGAAGCCTTTTATATCTTCGGGTGACATCGACCCCGAGAGTTTGTCTCGATTCCCTGGTGTGGGTGATCTCGGAGACTTCGGTGATTTGTTGCCTTTCTCGCTCGTCAAACTCAACTCTGACGCTAGTCTACTGGACTCTTTCACCCGCAGAGTGCTTTCGGCGGATTTGTCGCGATGCGGATTCTCGGAGGGTTTATCTGCTTCGATGTTGATCGAGTCTATTCCAGCTTGTGGTGTGCTCGAACGTGATTTGATGGGTGTTCTTGCCGCGGTTTCCAGCTCTCTCTCCGCATTCGGAGATGACGCCAACTGCGAAGCCGGGGTACTCGCACGCGATTTATCTGGCGTTTTCAACTCCGGTGTCGTCAATTTCATTTCCGCGTTTCCGGATGATTCCAAGTCGGCTGGAGTGCTCGAACGCGACTTATCAGGAGTCTTGACTGGAGTCTTTGGTTCTTGTTCCGCGTTTCCAGCCGGCTCTAGTCGGGCTGGAGTGCTAGAACGCGATTTATCCGGACTTCTGTTTTGTTCCGCGTTCTGAGGAGTGTCCAAATAGAATGAAGTGACAGACCGCGAATTGTCTGAAGATTTCGGAGGAGTCTTCAGACTCTGTTCGATATTCTGTGCATCGTTATTATATGAACTACTGGGCTTTTTTATTTCTTCGGATGCAGCATCAATCTCTTTTAATGGCGATCTATCAGCGAGTTGTTCCTCCTTTTTTTCTTCTTTATCATTATTTATTGTGGAAGATGGTCTGCTTTGAGAAATAAGCGTTGCCGTATTATCGATGTTAGCAGAAATCGGTCTTGAGGATATGTCTTGCTTGTCATCCATTTGTTCTACCTTATTTTCGATAGTAGCCGTCCCCGGACGGCTCGCGGGTCTACTAACATCATCGAGTTTTCTTGGGGTTGAAGGTGATTTGGATCCATTCATCAATTCTTCAGAAGTACCATCACCATTGTGTCGCGGCGACTTGTTATTATCCATCACAACGTCATCGTCGTCGTCGTTCTCGCCGTTCTCACGAACATCGGACTTCTTTCTTTGCAGATAGCCCTCCGGTTTATCAGCAGTTGTCTCATTAATGTCTGCCATCTTTTCGATAACAATACGTGGTCGTGTCGGTTGCTTGATTTCCTCGTTTGATAAAAGATGCTGTCGTTGTAAGCTTATCAATGAATCATTTCTCAATAACTGTGGGCGTGGGAAAATAGATTCTTGGCTAGGTCTTCGAGGTTCGTTTTGCGAAGGAGCAACGTCCGGTCGTTGAAATCGTGGATCGTTACCACCTCGCTGTTGCTGTTGTTGCTGCGCTTGATACGCTTGTTGGTTAACGACGAAGGGTGGCCTTTGACCTCCTACTCCTTGTGGCGGGGGACCTCGGATTCCCGGAGAATACACAAAACGTTGATTAGGAGGTAATAGCGGATTCTGCGGAGGCAAGGACTGGCCGGTCTGCGGTGATCTTGGAGGGAAAGAACCTCCCGGTGGTCTTGGCGGACCGTAAGGCCTAAGCTGCACGAATTGACCCGAGGCTGGTGGTGGACCTAAAGTAGAACGACTGTCCAATCGCCGTAATGGTGGTCCAGGTCGAGGTGCGCCTATAGAACCATTATTTATTGAATTTCTAGGAGACGAAGGGGCACCTTGTGGTCGCGCCTGAAATCCTTGTTGTGGTAAAGGAGCGTTTGGCTTCACCTGTGGAAGAATAGCATTTGTCTGTGCGGAATCTGTGCGGAAATATGTATTCGTCAGTGAGTCTCTATGATAAATTGTCAGTTTGACAGAAAATAAACGAGCTTGGAGCTCTGTGGTATGTTATATCATAAGCTATTTATTTTTTTTATTTATGAAAAATTAAATACTGAATATTCTATAAAATTTTCTGAATTTTTGCCCGAATATTGTTATGATTGCAGTGCTTCATGGTTTAAAAAACTTATGAAGCAGGAATTGAAGATGTCATAATCTGTTGAAATCAATTTTGATCATTTTATTAGACATAGTCATTATCAATTTAAAGGGCATTGTTTAAGCAATCTAGATTTTTTATTAACAATCCATATTATTGTATAATATCAAATATTATACAATAACAAATAATCTTCTATAGGAGGTGATATTACTATACTGTTTGTTTTTTTTGAATTATTTAAAAGAAATATTAACAAAATAATTGTATAATAATATTGAGTATCTAAGATCTGCTTTAAACTAGCACAGGCACATTTTTTATTATCGTGAGTACAAATACATATTCATGCGTTTTTGACGTCAAAATCTGATCTCAATGACGCTGCTTGAAAGTATTCAGGAAATGAATGAATATATATTCAATTAATTCCAAGTTTTCTGCCTTCATTTAAACGTCGATTTTATCTCTTCTTTGTTAGATAGATTTAAATGAATTATGATACCTTAATTCAACATGCAGTAGGATCTAAAACGCGCAGTTTGGCACCGAAAACGTTCGCGATGCGAGATAATCTCGAGTGACATTGGCATATGAAAAAACCGAAGGTTATTGGTGCAACGAGGCACAAATTGATCGACAAAATTAACCTTGACCTTAGTACCATTGATCTTTTCGTTATGCCACGATTCAAATTGCGAGTCTATAAACGACTCAATTTTCTGCATCATCTTGTAACCCTAACTTCCGACACAAAACCATCATTGACCTTCTCGTTGTCAATTTCGAATAACGCGTTTTAAGGTTGATAGCAAACAATCGCTACATTCTAGCAATTGTTTGCTATCATTATCAGTATTTTCATAATTCAATTTCGTTAGTTTCTAACGCGACATTTCGTGTTGCAGGTTAATCCGCACACTAAAATGTACTATGATAACAATGTGAAAACTGCGAGAGAAACTACAGTCGCTGACGCGAGTTGAAATTCGTGAAATAGTGGCCCTGAGTTTATCGATCTTTTGATAATGCGGATCGGTGACGTCTCGTCATGCCATTTTCACCGTGCCTGCCACCGTTTTCGGCTCATTATAGGATCAAACCACGAACGAATTGACTTTCGCGATGCATTCACTTCGATGTTATGTTTACATAACGCAAAATCCTCATTTTTTTCCCAAAGAAGTAAATTTTTTAATCATAACGAGATCAAGCTCATTTATTAGAATTAGATGTCAATATAAAAGATGTATGAATATATAATCACTATCATAGATTCTTTATTAATGATCGTCGTACGTTCAGTTTATGTATCTTGTTCTATATTGCTTACCATAGTTTCTCCGTGGCTCGAAGCAGGTTCGACCACACTGTTCGCGGTTTGCTGCGAATCCATATTGATTTCTTTCACGTACTCTTATGGGGTATACCTCAACTTCGCCTTGATCAATATGGTTCCCCGTAAACCTGTTGCGTAAACATGTGACCAACGAGTCTTCGTGAAGGTTTACGATCAAGCGATCGACATCAATGCCGCTACAATGTGAATGAATGTCGCAGCGTGTCAGACGAGGGCTACCTTTGTCTCATACTACTAGAGACACTGCATTACGATGTACGCGCATGATAAAAGCAACGGAGAAGATATCGGAGATGTGCCAGAAGAAAATACATTTTGTACTAAAAGCGAGCTAACGGAAAGTAGCTCCAATATTAAATTTTATACCAAAGGAAAAATGTAGAAAAAACAATTTTATCTTCAATTACAAAAATAATTAAAAAATCGAATTATATTTAAGATAATCTAAGAGAGAAACTACCCTAGAATATAATATTTTATAGAAACACTTGCACACAATGTATAATATTATTTTAATTATTTATTATTTATAAAAAGAAGATTAATCTTGTATCAATACAAGAAACTTAATGAATATTAGTTGCAATAATAAATTAATAATTAATATACATTTTTATAATAAATTAATAATTAATATAAAACCAATAGAGAAGCTAATGGAAAACTTTATTCAATACGTATTCTATTCTGCAGTATTATTTATATTTTAACGATTCCATTACTTTTAGAAGAATTCTTTTAATGGGATGTTTAACACAATTTTTATTTATTAGCATCAGAAATTAGAATATCTAAAAATTTCCGACATTTAAATATGCTATGAATAATTCATAGCTGAATATGATATAGACATTCGACACAGTTATATGTGTCTATTTCGATATAATTCTACAATGCGTGCAATGACGACAGCTTTCAATTGTAAATTACAACCTGTTCTCTACGTGCCACAGATATTACGTGCTGACGATGAGATTACAGCAATCAGACCGACAGCAATTACCAACGGTATTTTGTAAGTGCGAGTCTATCGGTGAATAGACACATTGGAAAAAATCTGGTTGCATTAATTGAATTACATTAAAAATAAGACAAATCATAATTTTCAGATTGAATCCATCATAATTCTAATTGAGATAAAAAAAATTCTGATTGATATGATCAAAATCTTCCGATTTGTTCATTTTTAACCAGAAATTTTTTTCAGTGCAATAATGTGCGTGATGAATAGATACAGTTTAACGATTAAATAATAGAAAGTTTTGAAATAATTTTAAATAAAAATGAAAAATATTTCACCTGTTTCTATTCATTATAAAAAAGATTCCTTCTTATCTCTATAAAAAATAAAAATTGTTCAAATTTAATTTTCGTGAAATATTCGAAGTAAGTTTAGAAAATTTGCAAAATCGAGTTTTTTATTTGAAAATTCAGAATTATAATATTGAAATATCATTGTTTGTTACGTAAAAAAATTCGAGAAAAAAATGTGTTCCGCTTAAAAAATCCCATTAATTTATTCCTCATACATTAGAAACAAATAATCAATTTTCAGATGAGTCTTACAACAATCCCTCATATCCTGCATATATGATATATCACAAATATGCGATACATCACGACTGACTGCGTACAATCATAAGCGTGATTTCGATCAGCGTAGACTTTAAGGAGCAGAGGGTAAAAGTGGTTGAGAGTTGAACATAAACGGAGGTAGACACGCGAACGATCATAAACGGAGCTACGAAATAGATTGTATTGCTGTGAATCGACGTCGATTGACCTTGGTGAGTAACATTGTAAAATTACTTCACGAAACAAGAAATCCGTGTTTGAAGGAATGATGACTAAAGGAGCAACGATTCTTAAGCGGGCCTAACAATTACGCCTTACAATCGTCAGATCGGAAGCGTGTATCGATCTTTAGATTCTATGCATTATTGCAATTTCTCTTGGTTTCATTCATCATTAATCATTGTGTTATGGCATCATTGTAGAACATCAGTAATTTACATTCGGATTCAACAGTGACTTTTTTCTTGAAGTAAATATTTCAGTCATCCTTACGGGCATATAGCACATTATTTTGCGATACTTATCATAAAGATTACGTATCAGTTTAAAATTAGAATAATGTTCTGTCGCAAATACGAATTTATTTAAATCGATATAAATATCTATTTAAAAGGACATAGAGTGTCGTCAGATTCTAGAAATAAATTCCATTAAAAATAATTTTCTAGAGTGGGTTGGAATAATTTGTTGGCCAAGATAAAAGCTTTTATGAAATTATGAATTTCATTTTCAATTTACAGTATGTGACTTAGAAGTGGATCAAATTACTTTCGGTTGATCACGTCATCGTAGCTGTGAGTAATTAACTCGGTCGGAGACACGAAATAAACTTTAAAATAATATTTCGCATGCATAAATATGATAGCCTGAGTGAAATCACACTTAAGTAAAAAATAGTTTATTATACATTATGTGTATTGCGTGCGATTTTAGTTAAATTTGAGAAAATTTTTAGATATTTCAGCATTACTCTTCATTAATCTGTACATCTACAACATCTTTTTTTTGTCCTTCTTCTCAAAAAATATTGATATTCTGTCAAGAAACATAGGTTTCCAAAAAATATTCCCGACGGATATATTTTTATTTCTCTTTCTGTTTAATTGCCAAGATGAAGAAATCTATAACACACGGTGGGAATTTCACGCGAACTCTATCATGACAAACACGTGGCCGGAGTAATATATCGGATCGTTAGAAATAACTGCACCAGAGAAAGCAATTCGTTCTGTCAGACTGTGTATCTTGCTTTACGACCGGCAATCGTGATTACTACATATTCTAAAAATTCAAATCAAAAGTAATTATCAAAGCCTTCAGCGTTTCTATAATATTATACATACATTTTATCAAATATACGTAAAGTTATAAAAATGCTAGCTGAAAAATATATAGAATGTGTGAAAATCGTTTACCTAAGAAAAGAATGATTCTATAAGAAAAAATAAGTTGAGAGCGTAGAATAAAATTTTTCTAAATTCATTGTTTTGAAGCAATTATCTTCAACAATTTATAAAGTAATAAAATTTATCATATATGAATTTTATTACTTTATAAATTATTTGGCTATATAGGTATTCTCGATTATCTAATACGATAAACGCAAACATGAACCGAGATTGTAGTCTACAGCGGGATTCACGTACCCAGTGAATATTTAAAGTCAATTTTTCTGAAAACAAAGTCTCATAAAAAAATTTTATTTTATGTTCCTGATTTATTTTTTTATGTTTAATTACTCCTTTCTCGTACCACGATTTCTGGAAAATACTCTGTATAATATTCTGTTAATAAAATGTTCCAATAAATACTCCAATAATCAAATAAATATTCCAATAATCATTTTAATTAATTTTAATATTTTTAATTTTAATATACATTTCTGTTATTTTTAAAATATAATTCAATGCTCGACAAGTAAACAAAGTTGCAAAATGAATATAAATCTTTGAAGTTTAAAATTTTGTTATAAAGATAATCCGTTTAATTGTTCTAAATAAGATTGAGCTATTCTAGAAGAAGATGCGATTGTTCAGCTTTCAAATGGAATTTGTGGATTCTTATGAAAAAGGTCACAAGAACAGATCTGGGCGGAATTCCTACAAGCGTAGACTACTTCCGCTTTCGTTTCCGACTAGAAGACCAGAAACAGGCTACTCCGCACAGAGCAACTTTGCCAACCGGCAAATGCCCATTCCTGGAGTTATTGATCCGACTCGGTGAGCGTGTTCGACTCCATCGTTCACGTGTGCACACGGATGCGTCATATAATATGACTAAGTTGACACGTTTGAACAAGGGCAGTGGACGCCCTGTGAAGAGAAGAAGATAAACCCGTCGAAGCTCGAATGATTAAATCAGCCTCGATTACAACGTGGAGCGCAACTTTGACCGGATTTTAATTAAAGGAGTGATCGCAGATGCGATATGTAGTAATATAGGATAGTTCAACCTTTCTACTAATATCGAAGTTGAGGAAAATAGAATTCAATCAAAGGTAGAAGAAGGTTGAATTTCATGCGTTGTTGCTAATTGCGCAATTAGTTGTTAAATTAATCGATGACACATCGATCTCATCGATATATGATCTATAATGCTATAATAATTTTACTAAATAATTAAAAATTATTGTAAAAAATTGCAAATATTAATTAATTTAATATACTAAAAGTAAACTTATATGTAAAAAGAAAAATTATGATAATATCTTTTTAATAACTTATAATAACTTATAATAATGCTCGTGATATCTTAATATAATTTTAATTGATTTTAAGAAAATTAAAATCTATTATCTTATGGTTCATTAATAAATTAATTTTATCGCTGTTTATGATACGAAAAAGATTAGTTCGATTAATATTAGACATGAAGCAACTTTGTTATTGTCAGCGGTATGCCATTCTCTTTTTTTCTTCGTGAAAGAGGACGTTTCGCGCGTGAGACATGCATGCACTAATTTTGATTTTTTGTCGATTGCACGCGATCGATAGCGAGCTCACGCAATGCTCGTAATTCTGTAAGACCTACATTCAGGTCATCGAATGGCAAGTAATACAATGCAATTTTCTATCGAGGCTTCTTCGTGTGGTGACAAAAAACGAGGAAGAAAAAGAAGCTTGTAAAAGTTCGCTCGCGTCATTCTTCTTTAAATTTACTTTCGATGTCATCGCTAGACGCGATCGGAACTCATTGCACTAATTGCTATTAACGATGGAAAAAATTATTCTTTGTTATCGCATCGTCATCATAAAGTACATTTATCGATGTTCTATAAATAACATTCGTAGTACTGCCAGAACAATGAAAAAGAAAAGAAAGTCAAAGGAAGAAAATAAAATGTATAGAATTTGGATTACGCTTAAATAAAAATTCAATGCTGCAAAAATGCGACACATTTTGTGTAATAAATTACGCGTTATGTTCGCGTTTCATGTCGAGTTACTTTATGCTGAATCATACCTTCGAGGATGGCTCAATTAATTATAGTTTTTTGTGCGTTTTACTTGTGCATTGTATAATACAACCGACGTTGTTAGATTTGATTAAGACAAGCATATATTTTAGTAACGTTGAATAGAAAATCACACAAATTCGTATCTTACTTGTTCGAAAATTGAGATTCATTGCACGGATTATTTACGAGCAAAGCAAAAAGACGTATTGAGGGTAATGGTGAATAACCCGCAGTGACGATTCTCCGCCAGAACATAGTTTATAACGATGTTTGTTTATCATAACAATTTTGAATTCACTTATGGCAGATCGCAACGTGCAATTGTTACGTGCAGTTTATCGATAACAGCTACACTTCCTGGATGTTGATCCATTTACCTGCTTTATACAAGCGATTTGTCAATGAGATATAGGTTGGTAGAAAAGCATGCATTAAACTTTAAAGCTGATGAATTCTGGTGAGAATTACTGTACAACATGTCACGCTTGAAATATTATTCCTCGGATATTTATAAGTAATAAACTGGCAAAAATGATGGCATTAAAGGAGGAATAAAACCAATGTAGTAATATAAAAGTCAGCTTGATTATCTTTCGTGAGTAATTATTCCTGAGAAAGCTAGAGACGTCGCATTTCCATTTCTTTGACTTAACGATCATCAAGAGAGAAAATGTGATCGAATTTATTTCTTGAAAAAACAAGAAACTAGCATGGCCACGATCTTGAAGTGGCGATAATAACGATATGCATGCGTGCCGTTTAAGTCACGAAAGAAGTGCTGGATTGAAAAGAGTTCAAGTGCCAACGGAGAGACTGGTACTAGTCGATAATCAATGATGCGATCAGCTTTCGAAATAAATTCCGCTCGTAGACACACCTGGTACAGCCCTCCAGCAGTGCCTCCCTACACTTTAAGACGCTTTTATCGAGCAAGTTTTTATTTGGAAGAGGAACAAAAAAGCTTTACGCTCTTTACATAAAATGCCATCTTATTGGTCATACAAACTCTCGTTCACATAACACAACATAACGTTGTCTTACAACAACGTATTAAAATCAGAATAGAAAGAATAATGACAAATAAATAATATAAATTATAATAAACACATTAGTTAGAAAAAAAATAATAGGACTAATATTAATTTGAAAAATTTGTGTTAATTAAACCGCAGAAAAATTGTTTCAATGATATATACATCCAAAGGACATCATGAAAACGTCTTCATGATGTGTTTTAGACGTATTATTGGGACAATCATTTTGCATTTTAATTAACCTATTTCAGTTTGAATATATTACTTCTTAGTATTATTCATTCTAATCAATGTTTATTACAATTTGTATTCTTTATTCGTCATTACTTTTTCCAATCTGATTTTAATTATTATTGCAGTTATTATTATTTAAAATTTAAGAGCTTCAGATATCTTAGATTTTGTAACAAAAAATTTGTTAGAAACAATATAAAGATTATGCGTTCCGCAGGTTTCTTCCGTGTCCAGATCCATTCTTGGAGTAACCTCGCCCTGATGAAGTGAACTGCAAGGTTCATGAAACGTTGGCATTCCAAGAATCTGGACACGGAAGAAATCCGCGAAACGCGGATAATTTTTATATAGAAAGGACCCGTGGAAGAGAATATTATCTCAAGAATATTATATTAGAAACAATATAAAAGAAACAATATAATATATAAAAGTAAATAAAGTTTCAATTGCTTTTATAATTGAAAACCACCCACTCGTTTTCTATTCTTTCCTTATTTTCTAGAAACTTTTGTCGCACCGCTGGGGGGTTTCCACAGTAATTTATTCATTTTTAAATACACAATTATAAACGACAAGTACAAGAACAAAACGGTTTATCGATTACTTGTTATTAAAATTTTATGGAAATTTGAATGTTCTGATTTTAAATCACAGTGATTCTGATTTTTAGTTACAGTTTTTGTGAGCCCTTAGTGAAGTATAGAGAGAAAAGAGTTTTTTTTACTTTAATTAATAACCGTCGCAACAATAATACGCGTGTAATTGCTTAATGCGTAAATATTCTACGTGCGTAACATGTCAATATCTACTACTACGACTTGTGATTAAACTATTAATTTGTATTGTTGTATAGAGCAGTCAATTAGGAACAATTTGTTGCAAGGTCTACGAATTACATAAGCGACATTTCTTCAATGGCAAGATCGACTGCATTGATAATTACCACGATGATTGAACAGTGACTGTGACAGCGGCTTGCGTTACTTCAGTGACTATTTCTCGACACGATAAACTTACGTCACTTTAATGCATAGCTACTTAGGGTAAAACACCCACGAGCTCAATTAATTTTCGGGCGCAGGCAAGAGGTCATCTATGTCATTTAGCCTCATTTACGAACCGGAAAGTAACGCATATTATTCAAGACGTGTCGTCCGGCTTTCAAATTCTCAAATGACATTATCGCGTTTAATTATCCGGTCGACGACATGTCTTGAGAATCTGAACGCTATTCTCGTGCACGGACCAGACCAGATCAAATCAGTATAAAATTCATCGAAAAAAAAGGAGTGAAAAGACGAAGTTCGCTTATTACGCACTCGTAATAATCAATTTCGTATCTTGCCCAGAATGGAGACAATTGTTCAAACACGTAAGTAGCATTTACCGAATATGGACAGACAAGGGGAAGAGCTCTGCGACGACGTGACTCTTTCGGAGGACTCTAGGAATTATTTTTGGATTTGTCGACGACGTCGCGACCTGGTCCCGTTGGAAAAGTCGGCTTACCTGGCGTCGTCGGTTTCACTTTCGTCGAGCCTCCTCGACCTATGTCGGCTCGTGAGTCACTAAGCTCGCGCAATAGCCCTGCGGAAGCCTCTCCGGCAAAGAACGTACGGAGCTCTCGTTTGGTCGGCACGTTTGGGCCGCTGCCGTCCGTTTGTCCTGCCGTTTCTCTGCTCCTGCGCTCCAACGCCCAACCGGACTCAACCTTACCTTGCGCACTACCACTAGATGATTCTGGTCTACTATACATACAAGGCGGATCCGCGAGAGACAATCTACCGATAAATTATGTACGTTCTCGCGCACGTCGTGCAATTGGGCTTTTTACGCAGCGTTTCTAAACGACATGATCCTACATATCTTACTATATATTCATCTGCATCCGGAGAAACAAAATTTGGCAAGTTTATGACATACGTGAGAATATCATGTATGTAAATTCTATTTATATTTAAGTTTCTTTTTTATTTAAGGCCGTCACTTCAGCAAGAGACGTCGTACATGCGATTGTGCATTGTAAATCTTGGACAACCTCTTTTATTTTACGGAAGGAATTTTTTTTATTTTACGGAAGATTGTAGATATGTGCTTTTGAGCATGTTATTTCTTACGGGGACATTCACCGCAGTTTGTACGTCGCCTCAATCATTGCGGATTTGTGTTCGATAAAACAAGCGTGCCAAATTTCAACGATTGGGACACGTTCCAACAATCAAGACATTGCTCCGATGATTACTAATAAGAGGGCGAAAGTTATAAAGGAATAATTAGATAGTTTATTTTTATTCCGATATAAATTATCTGATTATTCCATTAATTTACGCTTTCACTTGACAAGATATTTGACAAGATTTTTTTTTTTCATGAATTTTGCGCAATTTTGTTTTGATTAGAGATTCTCAAACAAGTGATTGGACCTTATATACATTTGATCCACCATATTTTCAGAATGAGACCGTGTATAAGATAAAATAAAATATCCACGCATCTCATTCTATTTTATGTATCTATCTTATTTTATCTTAAACAAGTCTTGAAAATAACCCAATTTCAGAAATTATTTAAACGTCCAATCTTCTTGAGGATCTTTAATTATTGCGAGAAATGCTCGTTATCTTTTGGTATCTCTAGAAAATTCATAAATGTAATTTAAATACCCATTTCAATTACCATCGCTCTTATTTATGGCAAAGCAGTTTTGTTTATCTCTCACATGTAACATTTGCTGTAGTAGAGCGTGAGTAAAGTCAGAGACGCACCCTTGCACGCGGTCACTTCAATTTTAATGTTATTACCTTAATGCATCGGGCACGGCCGTATTTGTACATTCGTTGGAATGGGAGGGAGTTCATTCAAAAGCTAGGGAGAGAACTCCTACACTTTCCTATTCTTACCAATGATCTTGGCACTTACGATATTGTTAGTAACGTTTCCACGAATTCGTCACTTAATTTAGCAGTGAGTAACAACTGTATGGGAACAAATCGTGAAAGAAACGCTCATATTTCTTATCACTTTTTTGTGTTCATTAGATAATACATTATTTTAAACAGAAATAAAAAATTATTGAAACGCAATTACTTATATTGTAAAATAGAAAACTTAAGCATGATAAGCAATGCTTTAACAAATTTTAATAATTTTACCAATCAGCTAGAGTTAAGCAGTTCTTTTGATAGTTCAACAAAATTATTTTCAAATTTATATTTATATAATTAAATTTTAGTTAATTAAATTTAGTTATAAATTAGACACTTCGACCAAATCATTTTTTCTGTATAAGAATGCCAAAATATTTAGCATGACAAGTTTTATACAATGATAAAATTTCATTGAATCTATTGTTAAATAATTTTCCTGTCGTAATTTTCTAAAACAGTTATTAGCAGTTAAATAATTTAATATGATTGCAAGTCTTCTAACGTGAATTAGCAGTAAAAGCTAATTATATGGACATGGAAAACCCTCAACGATGGATGGCGCTTGGAGCCTTTTGACATCCGCGAGACGTTGTCGGTATAGCTTTCATGAGAATCCTGAGTTGATCTTTCATTGCGCCTCGTCGTATTACCTCGTCTCAGAATTATCATAAGACACATCGCTATTCGTTGGCGCAGGGGCCTAACTTTTCTCTGATCTGAAAACAGTTCGGCCATTCATTCGGTGTTACAACCCTCGCCATGGATGCTATCGAGCAGACCGTCGAATGCAGTCGCGTCTTGGAGTCGCCGCATCTCGTCTGCAGAACGTGCCATTCGAGATCGATCGGTACGCTTCCTCTTCGTAGAAAGAGAGAGAGAAAAAGAAAAATGTGATATCCGTCTTTTCAAAGAGAAGAGACGATTCGAGACTTTGCTTCGGTATTTATTCGCACGATGACGTATGCCCTGAAGGGAGGAAATCTGTAATCCTGTTGCCCTTACCTGGAAGAAAAATTTTTCGATTATTATCAGGATGGTCGACGGTAACGTGAATGAAATGCGGCGTGCAAAATCGATTGCGCGATTACGAATTGCTCAGGTGGTCGTAAAATTACCGAGATGTACGAGTGTAGAATTTGACGGCTATTAAGCGCTATGCGAAATTGGTATAATGTTAATGCCGTAAGAAATCGATGCCATGCCCACGGCAGGGGTGAAAATGCTAATACGGAGAAATCGTTTATCTACAATGTATACATATAGTTGTTGTAACATATAACTGTCGTGACCCAGTGACACATAGGAAATTCACACATTAATAATTTTCCTGTCATATGCATTGTACATAATGAACAATATATTTATAT
>NW_017259390.1:439382-444640 GCF_001594045.1 Atta colombica
TAAAAATAAAAAATTATTAATTTTTAAGAAAGAAATATTTTCTAAAATAAAGCAAAAATTTTAATTTTATATAATAAATATCGATTTGAAATAAAATGGTTGGATACAATAGGGCAATAGGAATCAAGCACGGAGCCATCCTCAGAGACAGTATGATGTTAATCATAAAAAAAATTTTTTGGCTTAAAAGTGAACTGAAACATGTAAACATGATTAATTATTAATAAATTGTTTTATTAATCGTTTGGTTTGCACAAGAATTACTGTGCTTGACTCTCATTGCCCTTGTATCCAATCATTTTGTATAATTAAGGAAGCTTTAGGAATTAATTTATATTAAATATCGACTTGATTTTGATATATATATAGATATGCAAGAAATATTTTGTGAAGATAATTTGTAATAAATCAGTGCCGCTTAATGAAACACAATCAAAGGAACAAGGATTTTATCGTATAGATTAACTCTTCAATTGCATGTCACTGTTGTCACCGATGAACGATCGTTTGAAATTTCTATTGTTGGCCTACACTATCGTGTCACGCAGAATCGATCGTTTGCAATTAATAGAAGCACGAATTTAAATAAATGTGAGATGAAGCAAATACGAAATAGCATATTATCGAAATTTTTATTAAAATTTTAATAACTACGAATTCTGTTATTATATTTATATTTTCATTGGCATTTTATATTATAATATTATATATAAATATAATAAATCTATAATTTAATAATTGGGATTACAGCTTATACAATCTTTCCATTTGTTAAATTACATTTTTGGCAAATGTAATTGCTCCGACATGTAAAATTTAATTTCTGTATCCACTGATTGTACTTTCATGCCAGATGAATCATATATATCAAATACATTATTTGTTTGTATAGTTTATGAAATTAATTTTGCTGAAATTAATTTTTACTGAGTGACCAAACCCACGTATGGTATAATTGAATTAGTATGCAGTCGGTAGAGCAAGACTAGATCAATAAAAGGAATTTCTTCAGTAGGAAAGCACAACTTGCAGCAAGCTCAAATGTTTAAAATAACGCATACCAATCGAGCAGAGTAGGTGATATGATACCGACAGAGTGTAAAGCTTTCGCTTATCATGAGCTTTCGCATCCCATACTTGTGTATTTATTACCTGAAGCACCAATGTACGCATCAAGTAATTCGTTTTTTTGCGAAAACTATTTATCTTAAAATAAAAATATATAAATATTTAAAAACTAATGCATTATTGATTAAATTTCATAAGTAAACAATTTTTCTTCTATTTAAAAATCATTTTTCCCCCACTCATTGCAATTTTCTTTGTAAATAAATTTACAAAAAAAATAAGTTTTAACTTGTTTCAAGAGAAATAAAGATAAAAGAACAAAACAGTTCTTTCTTTTGCGTATAAAAGTTCTGAGCAGCCTTGTGTTCACTCGAAGAGCATTAATCCACCCCACGGAAGCCCTGCAAGATTCCCTCTTGAAACGTGTCCAATGGACACGTCTCTTATACCGATAGGAATCGATAGTCTCGCCTGTCTCTTATTCCCGTGAACGTTATGGTCACAAAGCTCATTGATATTTATTACATGGTAAGCTAAGGCGAACTGCAAAATTGATATCTGCATGCTCGGGCTTCCCTAAGCAGACCAATAAACATGAACATTGCGCAATCTTAACTCGTTCTCTAATATTATGCGATATTACGTGATAATATGTGGTTTATCTAATATTCTCATATTTCATAATATTAGTTTAGATTTTAGATTTACTATTCATTTTTTAATAATCTATGTAACTTTGCAGGTTTCCTCTTTGAAACAAAAAACTTCTTTTTTGATTAAAAAACAAATTGGTTTGATTCTTGATATCGCAACGTCACAAAAGATCATTTCTACAAATATTTAGAGCGGTAATTATTGTGATCGCGATCTTTTTATACTTTTAATATATGTGATAATTCGTCTCATGAAATTTGATTGTAGGCGTTTCTATATACATAATAATTTGTACATAACAATGAAATTTTCTAATAAATATAAAAAATCTTAAGTGACATCCATCAGCAATGCCAACATTATAAGTATGTTATTTTTTTTTATACCTTTGAAACTTTTTAAAAAATCTAATTATATATTAAAATATTTATGTATTTTAAATACCATCTAATTTATCGATTTATTATAATATTATATAATATAACATAAATTAAGTTTGCGATTAAATTTATATTTTATTTAACTTAGAAAATGCTGTTATAAATATGCAATTGAATATATTGTATATTAGAATGTATAATATTTCTTTAGAAATTTATGTATCTAAAAAATATTATATATTTACTTATAGAAATTAACTACTTTTTGTCATATCTTCTTTTTAACATTAAACAGATATCTTATAACATAACAACAATTTTAGACAGTAGCAGTAATCAAACATAAAATAGTCAGTAAACAGGCCGCTATGTCTATATTGCATGTTTGGAATTAGTCGGTGGATAACGAAAAGGTGACACGCTGCTATTCTTGGCACGTGAACCGGTAGACCGGTAGATACCTGTTTAAAGCCGTTGGATTCGATGAAGACGCAGTCATGCAATCACGCATGTACAGACGCACGTATTCACGCACGCGCTTTTTGCTCTTCTCTTTCTCTCTCTACCCCTATTTAGAATCTTTAGCACGAATCTATTGCTATCATACGAAAGTTCTCTTACCTAAATACATAAATAATCCGGATTCAACGACATCTGGATTTAACGTGCCAAAATTATTTTTCTGATTTGGATACTGGATAAACAAAAGAGTAAAAGAATAAGAGCATAAAAGAATGAAAGAATTAGATAGTAAGCTAAAATTTATCGAAAGGTGGAACATCTAATCTTAACAATACAAATGTAATATAATACATATAATAATTATATTATTGAGTGTAAAGTTATAATGTTGATGTGTGTTACTTTTAATTGGAGGGGGATATTTATTGAAAGATTTTATATTGAAAATTAGTAATTATAATAAATAATTACTTTTTATTTCTTATAATTTAATTATTTATAATCATGATCTTATAAATGCAAATAGGATTTTTTGAAGAAGAATGTAAACAAAAATAGCTACATGTAATTTCATCGTGTCTCTAATAAAGTAATATGTTGTCTAATAAAGTAAACGTGCACACATTTGTCTATATCTGCACAAAAAGGATAGTTGATCAAAGATAGTAACGATTGTTAATTGAACCGAGAGTTTTTTTTAACATAGCGAGTAGCTCGCAACTGTCGATTGCGTCAGTAAGGCACGAACAATTAAGCGAGACGACGATCTGGTCCATTAGTCGCTTGTCGTAAAATTATCGGTAAGGTGATATCGCGCAATGGCAATCCTATGCACAGGCAATCGGTCACGCCTCGACATCTCGAGACATACAATAATGACAATTGCCACGGGTGTGTCCCATCGATCTTTTCAAGTAAATTAAAGACGATCACTGTCTCTTTACTGTATTTCATTAAACGCATTACAAACGATATTGAGCGATCGTATAAGACAATCAGTAATTTTACGTGTCACACGATATGGAATACTTCATTCGTTTTAAAAGGATTTCACGATAATTTTATAAGAAATTATCTCTTCTTCTCAAAGTTTAACTCAAATAAATGTATCGCAAAAAGTGTAAGAATAAATTTTAATGTCGTAAATTACTCTTCATATCTTATCCACTTTTTGTCCTTGGTGATAACGCTAAAATGCTTGTGCAATTACGCATATAAATAATTGTTAAAGACATTAATTTTACTATCAACAATATATTCACGTTTCTACTTCAGTGTATTTTAACTAGAAGGTCTCTTTCACTGATTAACACTAATCGATGGTTAACACAATCATCACGATTGCCAACGTGAGAATTAAACACAATTTGTCTTAGAAGAGGAAAAGAGAGGAGATATCTGATTAAATTGCTGTTGGCACTTCTATGAGTTGATCGTCGATTAATTTAATCAGAAGTTGGTGACAGAGGTTCTGAGGGTCAATTCCGTATATTTTGAAACAAGATAAAAATTAAAATAAAATAAAAATATTACTAGATGCCAAATTTACTAGATGTCAATGAAATTATAAATAATATTCTAGTAAATTCGCTCACTTTTGTAATTTTCAACATACAGAATTGATATCTTGATTTAGAATTCGTGTCTCGTGTGCTTCCTTTTCATTCTTTACAAAAGATCGCAATTCAACAAATCTTTAAACGTCCGACGCAAACCGACTCCACTGTAGCACGGATGCTGCGCGTCGTCGCCGTTTTATTATCGATTGTCGCGTCTACTACCACTGAGAAACCCCTCGTAGAATTTCTACCCTCGCCCTTTACCCAAGCCTTTGTATGACTACGCGCTCCCTTTCCCGGTTTACCCTCACCGAGAAACATGCTATGGAAGGGCATATTGACGCCAACATACTGCACTTTCAATGCAAGAAAAGTTTGTCTTCCTGAAGCTTACACGCTAAAAGTTTGTGCGATAGTTCGTGACGAAGATAAGATTATTCTTTAATAGCATTCTAAAATGATTGTTAGCTCGAAAAAGTTGTTAAGTTATATTTTACCTTAGTTGTGCGTGAGATATATTTATATAAGTACGCACTAATCTATATATTTACGCTTGTAAAAAATATATGAAGAATCGTAATATTAAATAAACAAATAAACATATATTAACGCACTTTTAAAACATATGTAAATAAATACACTAAAATGAATTAAAATTTTGTAAACTTCAATTTTTTAATTTATTTTATTAAATATTAATTAATAATATTTATAATTAAATATTAATTAAATATTAATTAATTATATTACTTACGCTTGAGATCAAATTCGATATTCAACAAAATCTGATTGATAATGTATGCCTATATGCATGTTTTATAGATATTTCCTGTGTGCACAAACATGCAATCTCTGGTAAAACATGCAACAATACATCGATTGCCTATTTTGTAACTTCCTTATTTCCTACAGTCGTATTATGAATATTAAATATGAAATCCATGTTATATGTCCATTAAAATTATGAAATTCAAATAATCATAATGTCCCAATATTCTCAGATACTTATAACTCACGTTCACGAGATATGACATATTACATCATCTATTATTATGACCAAAATTAATCTAAATAATTGTCATGATTAATTGATATTATTATAAGATTCTAATCTTATAATAATATTTGTAATTAA
>NW_017259390.1:444740-464538 GCF_001594045.1 Atta colombica
AAACAGTTAAGAAAATGTTAATGATTAAAAAAACTACAGTTGTCAGAGAAAAAATGTGTGAGAAAAATAAAATCAATAAAAATAAAATTAATTAAAAATATTATTATAAGATTAGAATCTTAATAATATTAACTAATCATGATATAATTTTTGAATAATCTGCAAGTGCATTTTGTAGGAAATGTTATTTATGTCATGTGTACATTGCTCATTCTTGCAAATAAATTTCCGAAAGTGATTGTAATTTTTATAGAGATAAATGAAGTATCTTGTAGCGGTTGTAACAAGTGTAACCATTGACAAGATCAGTATGCGTTACAAGAAGTACTTTGTTGCATGCTCGTTTATCTGCGCGAACGATTCCGGCGATTATGTTGCGTGCGATATAATTTTAAAGCTGACGTAATCGTCGCTGTGTGCATTCGGACTTATCGCGATTCGCATTTATACAGGTAGACAGATATATGATTGGCGAGCATGTCCTTGATGTAACGTAACGGTAAGTTGTTTCATGCAATTGGCAATTATTTATTATATATGTAACCATTAGCCGCAATAAGTTGACAAGTATTTAATTAAACTATCTTCTCTACCGCAAATAAATCATCTTTCATAAATAATCTATTCTATATTGTGTATTGTGAATACAGCAAGCAAATTGTATGAACGAATATTTGCGCTTTGAAAACACACATGTTGCAATTTAATCTGCAATTTAAATGAAAGAATTGAGATGGTATTCAATATTAGCTGCTTTTTCTGAAAGCTTCCCGTTATGAGACGCGCGTAAATAGCCAACGTTTTAACTTTTGCATTAAGCGTCGTGCATTGCCAAAGTCAGATATTGACACTATTAACAAGAGTATCGCTTGGCCGAGTTCTTTTGAATGTGACGCTTAACCGATGGGGTTCCGTTAGAAAGTAGGTCCTTCCTCCCTTCATGGTGGGAGAATTATCAATATTGAATAGATCCGTCGCTTCAAAGCGCTCTTTTCGCAACAACAAGACTCAACCGGTCGCTGAACCTCAAATACTCTCAATAGAGATGATCTTACTAATGGAACCAACCATATACCGGTGTTTCGTAATTTGCGGCAGGTCGTTGTGACGTTTCATCGAAGAGTTTGGTCGATACCGCGCGCCGTACTAGGCATAATTTACTCTCCGAGTTTGCTCAACTCTTTCATCTTCCTTCACGAGGTCGGATAATTATCGGTAGCGTGCTCGAAATGCGTGCGTTAAAAATCAACTGACATCCATTGCATGCTTCGTGCTAGCCTGTCGAAAGGCGCATTACTCAACGTAACATTGAACTTTTATCGAGTAATGAGATTTTTATTACTTTATGTAATACACACTTTATCTTCTATTTTTGATATCTTACTCTTATTAAGAGAAACAGACAATTCAGACACTGGAAGAACGATTAATGAAAAGATACAGAAAATAGACAAAATAATATATAAACATCTAAGAATTACACTTCCTGTATTAATAGAAGACTGGCCCATCTTTTGCCAGATTCTATCCTTGTTGGAATACAGTCATGTAATGCTTGAATAGTCATCAATGAAATTTTGTACTATTCTTTTAGTACATTTTCAATTACTTAGTATCAATTTACTTAGTATCAATTACTAAGTATGTTGTATAAGTATCGGAAAAGGAAACTCGCTTCTTATTCTATTTTCAAAAATCGTCCATTGTTCTCCGAATTTTTTCAATATTTTTCCTAGTCAGCGTAATCGCAAAATTTAAGTATCATCGAATCATTATGAACAATTTTGAGAAGCAAATTTTTTCCTCTAACCTCTCTTAAACAATTGAAAGATGTTATGTTAAAAAAATAGTATAATATAATAAAACATTATATATGACATAATAACATAATATTATAACTAATAATATAATATAATAGTATAATAGTATAACGTTACATGGTAACGTTACATCCTTTTATTTGAACATTGTATGATCCTATCTAACAAGAATAGAAAGTCTGTATAAAAGACAAATAATAGACCAACCTCTTATTAGTGAAACAAGTAGTGTAGCTGCCAGGTGTTCACATTATTCTATCTACTAACTGTATATATCGGATCAAATACTGAATAAAAATTGCAGCTTTTCTATTCACATAAGAAAACGTAGATGCTGCTAGACGAGCTGGGGGTCCGCGAATATAGCATGTGACGCGTTTCAATAATTACCGGGCGTTAGGGCCCGAAACGGAACGTGGGTAACAAGCAGAACCTTGGCCTCGTACTGCCACAACGTTAAGTATTCACGTAACTCCACTGAGTTCTCGCGTCGCGTCGCCTGGTTACGAGCCATTAATCTCAAGTGTAATGAGCGGCAGAGAATCTGTTTGAATCAAATAAACAATGTGAAGAACTGATCTTAACATCAGATTAGCATCCGTCACGCAGATTGAGATTGCATAGCGATTATGTCTCTTTAATATTATGTCTACTCATTGTCAATCTTTTAAATTAGTTTTACACGATTGTATGTCGGAATAAAGTGACTTAAGTGACATAATTAATATTTTTCAGACTAGGCGTAAAAACTCTTGAAAAATTAGAAGAGTTTTAGTTTAATAAAATATATTTGGGCATCATATCTGCGTGATAATCGGAACAATTGCGAAATCCCCCCTGGATCATATCCGGAAGTGGCAAACAAACAGCGGATGCCTGGTCTGTCCAAAGTACCATCCCATAACATGAGAACACTCCGATTAAAGCTTCGATCATAGCTGCCATCGGAGGCGAGTCCTGCTAATTCCGGCAATTACACGCCCACGAAACATCGTTAGCTCATTGATGATCATCAATTTCTTAATTGATCGATCGCAATGGCCGATCCTCTTCTCGATTTTTCTGCTCCGTTTGCTACGAAGTTATACCTCTCACGTTGAAATTCAACGATCAAAGTTTTCAATTCCTTTTATCATGACCTCGTATTAAAGTTTATATAACGATAAGTTGGTAAATACAAAGTACCGGTATTCTCGAGGAAAAAATCGCCCCGACTCGCGGGAAGAGCTCGCGGTCACTCGCGTGTGATTGTTACTCATCGTCGAGACCTTGTGGATCTATTTGATAGTAGGTCGGTCCTGATTTACAGCAAATTGCGGCACGAGCGTCGCCTATTTGACGATTTGAAATAACTGAGAACGTAGCGCTTGCGAAAGTTTTTGAAACAAACTTTTTCTCTCGCTTTAATTTTCTCGCTGATCATTGCAATCATTTAAAATAGCAAATGTTAAGCCATATATTAGACTTCAGATAGTACACTGAAAGAAAGTTTTTCGATTGTTCACAAAAATAAAAATTTTTGTGTTATAATTACATGATATCATGATTATGATTATTATTGTTATAATATAATAATATAGTAATATAATAATATAATAATATAGTAATAATAACTATGTATAATAATAATAATTATTATTATAAAATTATGGCGAATTCGATTGGACGCACTAGTGCATATTGGTGAATTTTTATTTTAAAGCCGTTATATATTGATTTAATCTGAATGTAAAAGAAATGCAAATATTTCGAATTCTAAAATACATATTTAACCTAACAGCACAATAAAAGTATATATGAGTATTTCATGGTTTAACCGGTTTCTATGTACATAATAAACATATCTTTATGTTAATTTGTGTTTAATGTGCACCAGTGCGCACTAAATGCGTCCAATCGAATTCGTCATAACAATTAGCATTATTATAGTTATTATCATAATTATCCTAATTATTACTATAATGTTAGTAATAATTAGTATAAAAATACATTTATTATTACTAGCATTAGAACATTAATAATCATAATTATGGTAACATGTAATTATGATCGTAAATACTGAAAAATTTTCTGTCAATATAAAGAGGAAGAGAGAGAGAGAGAGAGAGAGAGAGAGAGAGAGAGAGAGAGAGAGAGAAAAGATCCAAAGATAAGATTGTAGATTACAGATACATACAACTGTGTCAAGTACGGCGAATAGCAAAACTGTTGACGAACTTCTCTGCAGCTTGTCGATGGTAATAAACGAAATATTTTTTCCCACAGTCGCGCATAATGATTTTCATATCATGATTGATTCCAACAGCAAAAGAGACCAATTGTGTACAAGTGGACATTGGAGGAGAGCATGGCTGAGATTAAAGTGGCGGTTAAAAAAACTTCCCAGTCATACAGTTCTATGTTACACGCTGGATTTTCTCATCGCTCTGGGTATAATGCCCCCAGACGTTGAGGCCATCGTACAGTCTTTCTCATAAATCTATGCAAAACGTTGTAGTGATATTTCGTGCTAGTTCCCAGGCCCCTTGCGGCCGTGCATTCGAATCTCTTCGATAATAATTAATACTGACAGGCGCGCATAGACTAGTGTCATATTTTATTATGTTTTGCATGCAACTCATGAACATCTTATTGTACAATAGATGCAATTGATGTATCTATGATATAAGTATAATCAGAAAATTATTCAATGTATCACTTTTTGTATATTTGAATAAGTATATGTATTGTATATAGTATAATATATGCAATATATCTTAAAATAAAATATATCTATTCCATATTACAAGTCTGTTTTATGTCACATTTTCTTTTATCTCTTATTAATAAAAATGTATTTAATCTTTTTACGACAGTTGGCAAAACCTCGACAAATTTTTTATTATTAATTATTTTTCATTATTGTATTAATAATACATATAGTTGTTGAATATGGGGACACTTGTAATATATTGTTTTTTTATAAAAGCCCGTTTTCATTCTAATACGTTTTTTCTATCTTTACTTTTAATGGAAATACTTGTTGCCATCAAGAGATAAGTGGCAGGCTTTCAGCATATATTATTTAGAGTCTCAAAGTTAAAATAGATAACATTAAAATGAACAAAATATAATTGTTGTAAGTTTTTTGTTCGATAATTGTAAATTTATTCAACATTTTTCATACTCAAATATATAAAAAATTAAATAAATAAGGCATATGTCTTACGCACCATGATGCCACGCTTGTCTTAGCGCCGAGACAATACCATGTTTCCAGACAGAACCACAAAATCTTTGTCGAATCAAAAATTTATCTTTGTTACAATATTAACTCAAACATAAAAGATAATAAATGATAAACGTGACAAATGTGACAAATATAATAAATTTACGAGTTATTTCCGTAACGTAAGTGTTTAAACGCAATGTAATTATTATGAATTATGTAAATATCAACACATATATTACCTAATTATATACATTATTATATGCATGGCATGAGCGCTGTGAGACAGCAAGATGTAGATAATATGTCATGAACAAAAATGAATAAATATAAGATAATAAATTAGTGAGAGAATCAGATAAACAGAAAAACATTAAAGCTGACTGATGCGTTCAATTTATATCTCGAAGAACATTTTATTGAAATAAAACAATGGTACGTCAGGAAAAATTGTTTGTCGATGTTTTTAGAAGGCTAATAAATGAGGATCCTCTGCAGAAATACGCTTTCAATGCTCTTTTTCGCTTTTAAAATAATTTGGAGATATAAATTTAAAGGAGGACATATCTCAATTTATATCTCAATTTTGACGAGCACTCAAACTTCTCAAAAGAATGAAAATCATTTATCAATTACTGATCATCTCTGATATCGCGCGTGTTTCTCGTGGACCGCACCCGCTGCATTGCACGATGGATCAGGAACGCCGTTTCGCAGACATGCAACTCATTTTAATAATCGCGTGAGAAGATCAGCGACGCAGGGACAATGCAAGACGCGGAAAAGAACGATTTTTTACGCGAGATCAGATCCTCTATCTACGAGAGTTAGGTCAAAATGGCGGAAAACAGCGCGCGCGCTGTTTGCTCCAATCGGCAGTATCTGTGGACCACGGATGTGGTCTCAAGGTTGTCGGTCGCAAAAATAAACGTCGGCGCGGAGGAGGAAGCGCAAAGGTGTCCACGAGCGGGACCAACCTGTTTGCTGCGCCGCGGTCACCTCGCTCTGCTGTAGTCTGCCACCCGGGTTCGCCTGGACGTCCGTCATCCTTTACGGTGATCTAGTAGTGGTCGTTTAAGGGACTCTGCTCCGGAGGATTTCTATCCTCTCACGACCTCACTCCGTATTCAAGCACTCCGCTTCAACGTCTTGCACGCGCGCGTTGCGCCGACGGTGTGATAATGTAACTAGATCCTTTGATTTGCACACGAGAGGTGATACAGCGAGGACAAGAGGATGCAAAATAAACGAAGTGCGAAGTAAACGACTGATGATTACACCACTCGGGGGACTATTGGAAAGACGCGCAGCGCTTGAACCGACGCGTTTGAACTGACTAGCTCGACCGCCGCCACCGCCGGCTCGCCGGGACCAAGCTGTGGCCCCACGCCTGCCTCTGTCCCTGTAAGCGAAGCCTGCCGAGCGCGTACGAACGAATACGTCGTGTCCGTCCACCCACAACAAACACGCTCCGTCATCAGGCAGATACAATGATGATGAGAGACGAGAGAAAAGAAAGATGTGCGCGATTGAAATCCGCGCTTAAACGCGATTTATCGATAGAATTATTCTCTTTCGTGCTCGCTGTCGATGCTGAGAGATGTGGATGCTGTATTTCACGACAGATGAAGCTGGAGATTAGCCGAAGATCTTTCTCTATTTAAGAGCTGGCGCGGATTTGCCCGATCTCAATCTAAACTGATGAATCAAAGTTGTGCAAAGATATCGTATCATTCTAAAAAATATCTGTATGGATTTAACATCATATATATATATATATTTATATATTTATGTTTATATCAATACTGTCATAGTATGAATTTAAAATCCATATTATGACAATGTTGATATAAAGAACAAGATGTTACAAATATACGTAAATATTAACATGGTGAAAATTATATAGACACTTCATGGTGTTAAATGATCCATACTGATTTTTTTTGAGTAATAAAATTTATTGTTTTCATTATTTCTAATTTTACGCGAATTTCCTTTAGCTAAATTCTACTCTTAAACTTGACTTAAAACTTTAAATTTGATTTAAAACAATTAAAAAATAACAATTCGATAGCTTCCTTAAAAAAATATTTGCGGTAATATTATATAATTTCTATTGTGTTAATATTATTAACATCAACATAATATGAATTTAACACCATAAGATTTAAATCCACTCCATGATATTAAATCCATACCCATGGTTAAATCCACCATGATGATACTGATATAAATATCTAGAACTATAAATCCATTTTATGTTGGTGGTTAATTAATATTAACATCAACATGACAAGCATAAAGACTTATGATGGTCAATCCATATCGATATTTTTATGAGATTAATTTCATTATTTTCACATAAATTTCGTTCAGCTAAATTCCACTCGTGGTTTTGCCCGAAAGTTATCTTTATCGATTTCAATTCTATCCTTTAAACTTGACTTAAAACAATTAAAAACATTTTGATAGTTTCCAAGTACTTATAGTTATATCTTACTTCTACTTATAATTACTTAGCGTGTTTCTTACAAAAATAGTTCGAATGATCAGAAAAGTTCTACTTGAATAATTGGTATCTGACAGTATTAATTGTATAACACGTTAAAATTTATAAAAGATAACACTATTGATTACATTATTATTATGTTTTGTAATATAAAGAATCTAGCATGCTAATGCAACTTTTAAATAGATTTCGGCAGTGACATGCTTATTGTTCGTGTTTCTCACGCGATTGTTTAAGTAGAGCAAGAAAATGTCAGTTAGGCAAAAATAGACTTATACGCTAGCAATAAAGAATCTATGCTAATCCGATGATCTTTGTGACATTATATTTTATCACATTAAAGTATTTTATATTATTAAAGCTTGGATCTCACAACATACAAGCAATATAAATTATTATAATTGTTTGAAAATTAATATTGTATTAAACGAGGGAATTAATTAATATTAAAATAAAACGCAATATGTATTGAACAGATTTTCAAGATATCAACACTGAGAAATTTTTAAATCCTCTCCGTTGATTCGAGAGAAATAATTTATTACAGTAACAATAAGAAGTAAATTAATACCGACCATTTCTGACTTTGTACAATGTAGCTATATTAAAATATTTTTTCATTCTAAATTTAATATAGACGCTGTATTGTATATGTGAAACTGAATCAAATAACAATATTACGTGCATACGAGATAAAGTATTGGTTTTCTTTTTCTCGATGTTTGTGAACTCTCGATGTTTCTTCCTTTTTTGCTTTTCTTCGATAAAATGCTGATACTTTGATGTTGCTAATTCCAGGATCGTATTGCGTATTACATGCAAATTGTCAAGTGAATCCTCGCATAATCTAGCGGGGAAAATAAAAAAAAAAGATGAATGTGACGAGCGAATATGGCAAATGTATTCATCGTCGACATGGCTTGGCAGATAGTAGATGTTGACAGTGATCATCCTAATCATCGGTTACTGCTGCTTTCTCACACAGTTTATGAAGGAACGCTGAAATAGAGCGATCAATATATTATTCCGCTGAAGCAAATCGTGAAACATTGACAAGTAAATAAGCATATTTTCATAGAGACAATAAACGTATATTTCAAGGCAGAGATAAAGAAAATTAGTTTATGCGCGAAGCTAAGAGTATTGAATGATTTAAATAGCTAGACTAATTTAAATAGCAGTCAGTGTTCAATTTTGCGCTGCCATATAGATTTTTCTTGTAGCAAAGCAACAAATATATAAAAGCAATAAGTACATAAATAATGTACAAAGAAGCATTAATAATTCGCGTAGCAAAAAAATACTAGAGTTTGGATATTAAAAATTGTTTTTATAACAGAAGAATTATGTATGTAGAAGATATAATTTATATAATTATGTATAATTAAAATGCATAATAAAATTGTTTTTGTAAACTGTAATACAAGTTATAGAGAAAAAGTTATGTTTAATATATATTTTTTCATTTTGTTTTAATTTTTTATCGGTCTTTATTATTTAATCTTATTCCATGTAATTTTCCTTGATGATCTCGTCAGATCATTGACCCCGCGCGCGAGCAAAACCTTCATAGGTACGTGTTTCTGCGCGAGAAGCGGGTTATCGATTTCCAGCATCCCTGTTGAGCTGCAACGCTGCGTCCTATAAATTCTGGAATATGCTTAGCAGGAAAATACAGACGAAACAATGTTAATGGATACAAATAAAGAGATAGAGACAAATAACAAGACATAGATGAAGAAAAGGCGGACAATCATGGAATTACGCTACAGGGTGTACTTACGATGGATGATCTTTGTCTCGATAACACCTCAATTGCTTACAACAGTACCATCATCTTCTTCAAGAAGGCTGCGAAACACAAAAATGTGGAAGTGTCAAACGATGGGATGGGAACAAATTGAATCCGGGGGATCTCTTCATGTTGCCAGAAGTTACCGGAGGTCCATATTACAAATCGAGGGGTTTGTCAACTATACATTATATACAAGGGGTGGGGGGGGGACTTTCTAGTTCTAAACAACAAAACGGTTTTAGGGGCCTTAAAGAATAGATAGGGATTTTTCTTCAAATTAACGTATTCTATGTAAATGTGAGGCAGATGATTCGATACTCTACGTTTATTTCGGAGGGCGCATTCACGATACCCGACCCAAAACGAAATGATACTTACGAGCATAGGGGATGAAACCGTCATCGTCTTCTGGATCCATGCAATCCTTCAGCACTGATTCGCATTCCTCATCAGTAAGACGTTCACCTACGATAAGTACGATTATTCAGATCATATTAACTTATGTCTTTAGAAATAAAACGTTAATTCAATATAATATTTTGGAAGTTAATATTCGCAAAATAATATTTATTATTTATAACATAATAAAGCTGCACACAAATATCTATTTTAGAAACAAAATTGTATTATTTGTATAATACAACAATGACATAATAAAAATAAAAAAACAAATGTTAATTATCTTTTTTTATAAGTTGTGAATAATTGTTGATGAAAAAGAGGAAATTCTACCAAGTGATAGAAGTGTGTGAGACAATTCTGCGCCGAGCATCATTCCGTTTTCCTGTTTGTCATACAACTTCAAACACTCGAGGAAGTCCTCGTAGCATCCCTGTTCCTTATCTTTTTTGCACTGGCTGAAGATAGGCAGGAATTCATCCAGTTTCATTTTCTTTTCGCCCTTCTTCTTCGTGCCACCCAGCTTTTCAATGGTCGCATTTGTAGGGTTCAAGTTCAATGCGCGAAGGACGTTGCCAAGATCAACCGCATCGATGACGTTGGTGCCGTCTGAGTCGTAAATAGAGAAGGCGAATTCTGCCCCTTTTTAACAAAAATAATAATTTCTTATGCACTTTCTATACTGTAAGGGAAGTCACCGATGATCAAACGTTCTCGATAAAAAGATCTTCATTATTAAGAAGAATCTTGCTGTATAACTTTATATATCATACATGTGTGTGTGTGTGTGTGTGTGTGTGTGTGTGTGTGTGTGTGTGTGTGTGTCCAAGTAACACAGCACTTGTAAAGAGCTAAAGAAGCGATTATTTGCGTCTTTTTAGCGCTTTGTTAACGCTTTGTAAGCGCTGTGTGTTACTTGAGTGTATACTGTATGGATATGAGTATTTGGTACTGTTTTTAAATATGCAATGTGTGCGAAATCTGGGTTAATACCATAAGCATGAAGTACATCGCGTTCGTATCTTCAAAAATATTCTTCTATTTTGGGAGCGGTGGTAAGCCCCACCGCTGATTGAAGAAGTCGGTGGTGGAAGTAGTGGGTCAGATTACCCCCGCCGAACCATATAAGAACAGCCTACCAACCTATTTTTGACGCGCTACAGAACGGTCACATCCACCTACCGATCCCTAGTCGTTATGTAACGTCAAAAATGGAACGTAACATGCAAATTGGAAATATCGTGAAGAAAATTCACACGATATAATTCATCGGATTTAATAAAAAAAATAAATAAATATCCAAAAAGAATGAATATGAAAACAAGTAAATTAGAAGAAGAATGAAATTTTCTTTAACTTTAAGTTAATGGAAATAATTTACAAATTATTTGTTTTTCTAGTGCTAAGAAGAGTAAATGAAATATTTCAAAAACTATCAACATTTTTTAATTTTTAAGTATTTTGTTAAACAATTCAATGATGATTACAGAATAAAACATTTATATTTAATGAAGAGATTGTTTTATTAACTAAACTATTTTTAGAAATATGAAGAATAATAATTTCAGCAAAATTTTCTTATGTATTATTTTAATATTAATGACGTCATTAAGTTAATAAAATGATTTGACAAATTTTACTATCTGTTTTGATGACATGATAATAGTTTTATTTTTTTTCTATTTAAACTTCACTCATTTCCTTCTAATCGCGTGACTCAAAGCTACTCAAATTATATATAGAATCACTTACAGTTTCACTAATTACGATGCAAATTAATTAATCTATCTTCATTACTTTCATATGATTTATACGGAACGCGAAAATGTTAACAATTTAACAATTTACTCACTTTCGACATCCTTGCTGCTAAGGTCTGCCTGAAAAGTATAAGGAAGTTTTTTCGTTACTGAAGTTATTCGTTTCAACCCCTCGCTATCATATTATATATTTATATAAAAACGATTTAATTGATTTGAACGACTTAATTTATTAAATTTATCATTCATGAAGAACTGCATGAAGAGAGAAAAATTTTCGCGAAAAAGAAAGAGGAATCGAAACTTACCATTGTTGATCGTCTGGTACCAGTGGATGTTGACCGAACGAAGCTTGAACCAGAAGTGATACCCGGTGTTACCAAATTTACTCATTTTATTTTTGCAGATGGCGCTACGAGGACACCCTCGAACGATGCTGAGGTCCAAATCTGCGAGAGGAGTTTCGGTCCGGACCGACGACGACGGGGCATGGCAACATCGCGATCCAAAAACAGTTCGAGAAGCGACGAGAGAGAGGCGAGAGTTGGCGAATGTCTTTTCCTATTGCGATAAATGAGACTTCGACGTCGACGACGCTGACATTCCTATGTCAGATTGCCAGATCTGCAGTGTCCGCGCAATGGACGCATCAAGCAAAAATATATTCTGCAAACTTCGATATCACTAGTAGCCTCTACATCTATCAATTTCTAAACTGAATCACTAAAGTGTTTAAACTAAAAAATGTGACACGCATTATGAGATCATCAGACATTATATATTTTACAGAATTTTGCGAGTTTGTGTACAATGTTTGCGATTACCATCTAGAAATGTATAGAGTCTGATTCACGCGTTGCACCGAAGTCGTGCTGGATGCTGAAGACCCACGGCCGGTGATTACGCTACCGGTTATTTTTACTCGCTATGTATTCATGGGCGTGTTTTCTTCTAAAAAATACATGACTAAAAAGTCAAAAAGCTGTACGAGCAAGCGAAGAGAATCGTCGCCATTTGACATAAATCGTGAGGTTTTCCTTCCGGAATCCAACATCAATTCTTCTGGCGGCCGAAGGCGGCGCGGAAGAGTTTCCTCAGTCGGCTGCCAAAGCCTTTCTTCTTCTTCTTTTTCGTTGTCACTTCATTGAATGTTTTTCTCTTCTCTGCGTCGTCGATAGGTAGTATCTGATCTACGGTCTTCTTGTCATCATCGCACGATGATTTCAATGTCGATAACGAATTCGATTCACGTTTCTCGATCTGAACTTCTTCGAGATCAGCTTCCCTCGAGGTGGACGCTGCATATTGACTTGAGTGAGACCTCAGTTCTTTATCGTGCTTTTTGATAATGCGGAAGCGACTGTTTGATTCGCTACCTTGAAGAGTCCCCGTTGTAGTCTCATGTCTGCTGCCAACATTGCCCTCAATAGTCCTAATAAATTGCTCTTCTTTCTCCTCCCAAACTGCAATGCACTCCTTACTGACCGAGTCTAAAGGGGCATCGTCCTTAGAGCAAGTCGAGATTGTTTTGTTCTCTAAATCTTCGATCAATTGTTGTAATAAACCAACTGACACGTTGGTCGCCTCGTTAATCGCTTCTCCTTCCTTCTTCTTTCGAATCAACTTCACCGGTTCCGTCGATTCAGTCAGTGATTCGAGAATTGTCGCGTTAATCTGGTGCGTGTCGCCTTGACCTCGGGTTGTGCGTTGAGTTTCGGCTATGTCGGTTGCTGGATTATTTATAAGTGGTGCATCGTCGACGTTGCACGTGGCGTATTTCACCTGTTCAAGCAAAGACAAGCGTGTGTCTCGTGAGTAGATCTTCTCATTCTAACACACGGGCAAAAAATAATAGTCGTGCATGGAATTAATGTGACACAGGTGTGATACTAGAGAACTGCAAGTGCAAGACCTCTTGTACGTGAATATTCTGCAATTACGGCCATGCGATTCAACTAGAACCGTCTGTGATAAAATAAACATGCGAAAATCCGACATTGAATGTTAAATTTAATTATTTTTACGTTATAATTAATTTTCACAACCGTTAATTTAATTAAAGTCAATTAAAAGCACATTTTAAAAAATATATTTACTTTATATTTTCGAAAAAGATTGTAATTTTATTTGATCAAATTGATAGAATTATTGAAGCTAACACAGTATCAAGTTTTTCTAGAAATAAATTAGAATTTGAAGACTTAAAAAAATAGTATACTTATAAAACAATTTGATATTATATTATTAAAAATTTTATCATAACTTGAAGTCTTTTGTATTTTTATTATTTCCTACTTTCCCCTCTCTTTCCTTATGTACATAATTATAATCTCAACAATTGATTATAATAGAATTATGTCTTGGAAAGTTGTATCCAATTACCTGTTTTTCCAATGTTAACAATGAAGGCGGAAGAACATAATGCGAATCTCCGATCCGTATGTCACGCAAATCACGAACTATCTTTGCAATCAATTCTATTTCATCGGCTTTGCTATAATGTATGTGTGTACATTCGTTTGCTTGCGATCTACCGTGTATATGTTCCAGTTGAGCATCGCCTGTTTCCTCAGTGACGTGCTGTTCCCAGGATTTTTCTAATAACAATATTTAACGTATATATGTTATTTGCTTCTAACAGAGATAATTAGCTTCGCGAAACGTATGTCGATCGCAATTGAAAACCATGCTGTTACAGCATCATGAAACGATATTTATCAATGAACAATATCGTACGCGTACAACGTCTCTATTCAACCCGCTGTTACATTCATGAGACATACAGACGAGTTTGCACCTTACCATCCTCTGCATCGCGATCTATAACGTCCAGAACTTCTACCATTATCTTGTCTAGCAATCCTCTCGCGAACGCCTCTGCCATGATTTGAGGCATTCTCGCAAAAGGCAATCTCTTCTACGTGCTTCTGATGGGACACTAAACAGTCACTTGTTATATTTCTGCGAGCGTAGACTCGATATCGTGCACACACGATTATTTAGTGATTTTTAATCCCCACCGTACTTTGTTTATTGCATAAAAGATGACGTTCTTATATTTGATATTTTTATAGAAGAAAAATTAAAAATTTATCCTAATAATAAAAACAAAATTTTATTCAATATCTTGGATATTTTAAATCAGATATTGTCGTGAGATTGCAAAACGCGATATTACATGTATTAATAAGGATTAGAATAATGAACAGTCAGAGATTTTAATAAATTCCCTAGATTTAATAAATAACATGCAATCAAGAAAGAAGAATTTAAAGTACTTAATTAAACTAAAAATATGAAATAAAATTTGACGAATTGAACGAAATGAAATTATTTCTGATTAAAGAACGCGCTTTCATAATAAAAAGAAAATTCAAACGAAGTTTGATAATAATAAATTCGCTAATAATAGTTGCAAAGACCAATACTAGTATCATGATTAAAAATAAAATTTGTCTGTATAATAAAGCTATTAAAAAATTCGCAAATTTTTAAAACAGAGAAAAAATATGAATGCAATAGTGCTGCACAAAATAATCGTAGTAAGCATGACTCTTCAAATGCAATGAAAGCTTGGTAATATTGACAAGAAAGAAATCGTGAGAAAGATCTCATGTGAATCTAAATTGCAAATCGATTTGTTGGCAAGATATCGACGTTCTAATCGTGTAAAACTCCAAGCTTTACAACGATTACTCGAAAAGCACAGAAGATATTTATCCAGTTGTCGATATTGTGAAATATTTGGCACGTGATCAATTTACAGAATTAGACAAGAAAAAAAAACGAACTCGAAAAAACTTCTCTCGAAATTACAAGAAAGACGTTATACTCGCTTAGATTACACGAGAAACGAACGATTCCGTCTTGTATGACAATCAAGATTATCCATAATGTGATATAGGATTTTGTTTGTTCGACGAATCGGGACATTTACTCCAAATAGCTTTAGATGAAAATCGTTATCCACACTATTGAAAATAGATAATAATAGAGAGAATGTGCTAGTTTCCCTGCAAATAGATGTAGCCTAATTATATGAAATTCTCTTGAGGATTGCACTATCTTGGAGTAAAGATGAAAAAATAATGCTACGATCTTTAGTTCGTCATCTTTGAATAGAAAATCTCTGGATAAGAATGAGATAAATAATATAGATTAAGATATTTTTCGAGATCGAAAATTAATTAATTGTTAAGACCTTTTCTAGATATCGCTTGATATATCAGAGCTCAAATTGCGAAAGCTAGACATTCCGGTAATGCAAAAAAATCGATAGAGGCGAGCTACACATGACTTAAATGTTCTAGTTCGATTATCAGAAATACGAAGAAAGATTTCTCATTTAATTTAAACAGTTATAACAAGATTTTGTCAAGATTTTTTACAAGAATACTACTCCTGTTTCTTCCGACAAATCTTCAGATATTTTTACAAAAAATTGCGACAAATTATTTACAAGAAAGCATTAGTAAAAGAATGATGAAAACATAATGGGAGAGATTTTGCCAATTTATTATAAAATCCTCAAAAACAACAAAAAAAGACATGAATTGAGAAAATTTTCGAGAGAAAATTTTATCGAAATTCTTCATCTTTGTAAAAAAGAATTATGGCGCAACGTTTACCATTAGAAAAATCCATTAGAAAATTAGTGAAGAAGCAAAAAGAATAAGCGGCGATGCAGATGATAATAGAATGCAGATGATATATAGAAATTTGCATAGAAATCAGTTCTATAAACCTTGAAGAGACTCTGAAAATAGACGAAGTAATAACGTATGCACGAAAAATCATATTCAAGTTAGATATGACGTTAAAGGATGTCGAGAATTTTCTCAACACAAAAGATACACTGAAGAGCGTCTTAACATGAGGATAATGCACGAGAAGAATGATTTTGCTGAAATATTTAAAAATTTAGTCAGATACAGATTTGAAAATAATTTTGTTGGACTATTTTTATTATAATTACTCAAAGTAATTATGTAGAACGCTTCAATTATTTATTAAAATGTTAAAACTTTTTACAGCATTTTTCATTATGTTCTATATGATTATTTTAATCCAACAAAATTTTCAGATCTGTATTTACTTAAATTTTTTAATTCTTCAACAATATTTTCAAATACAAGATTCATTTTTTTGATGAAGATGTTACGCAACGGGATGAAACAACGATGGACAATAGGAGATAATTTTAAAGCAGACTTGTTATCCAGTCTTAATATATGATATCTGAGAATATATTAGTTCTATGTTCGATCTCATTTAAATATCTGTCATTTTTTATATCTTCTTTATTTCTTTCGTACTATCGTATATTAAATATTAAATATACTTTACATCCTCTCTTCTCCCCTTAGCTTTAATGCAATCTTTATGCAAAAGCTATATTGCCTTAGCGTGAAAAATAAATTATCAATTGGTATATCCTTGATCTATCATAATCTAACGATACACACCCTCAAATGGAGGGTAAATTATGAGAAATTGCGCGTTCTTCGCCAGTCATTGCTCCACGCAAGGAAGATGGCCTCGCCCATCGTTATATCAGGTGTTGCTCGAGTAAATGGCTAGATGGACTAGGTGGGTAAATAGGTTGATGGGAACGTGGCGCGGCGCGGTACAACGCGGCGCGCTGCGAGGGGTGGTTTGCCTCCCGTAGGGGTGGTCCAGCAGCAGATTCCTGGGCTGATCGATGAAACGACCGGCGCATTGGATTTTCCGAGAGTCGCACGCGCATTCACTATCCTTTCCGTGAGGACGTGTGGGCGCGTAGACCACGTCCCTTCAGTTACACGCTATCCCGGTGCCGGGGTGCATACCCGCGTCGCGCAGGACATCCACAGGGAATGACGGAAGTGTGTTACTAGGCCGAGTGGCACGTGATACTCTCTCTTCTCGGTGCGGCGCTACCCTTCAACAACGTCATGCCCGGCATCGGCGTTTTCCAGCAGCTGCGTCCAACATGATAATATTTCGTGATAATCGGCACTTTTAGTGGCGTGAAATGAATTTTATTCATAAGAGAGAGAAGAGCATGTGAATTTTGTATAGGAAGACGAGATTGTTTTTATTTTGACTCTCGATTCTTGCGTGAGTACGACGTTCCTCAATCGGGGATTGATCCACTCTGGCTGATGGAGTGTTGTTGACTCTACAAAGGGTGTGTGCAAGACGTAAGCGTACAAGCGGTTTAAGTTGGAAGAATCTGTTCTGCGGGGTAAGACACGTGGTAGCGATGGCAGCACCAACAATTGTACTCTAATTATTACCACGCTCGCGCTGGATTAATTAAGTTACTCTTCATATGCGATATTAAAACATTTTAGTAATATTGAAGCAATCATGGATAAACGGCGATCCGTAGACGGGGGAACGCAGGAGTATCCTTTGCCTATCCCGGTTCAAATGTTCCTTTGGCGTCTTATAAGGTCAGCTAAATTTTTTATTACTTTCCAAGAAAATAATGACGTGCTCATATTTATTTTAAATTAAGCGTCTAATCTATTTTATTATTTTTCAGGCCATTCATTCGAGCTAAGCTAGGAAAACTTCACGAAGCATCTTGCATGGTAACAATTGACGCAATATTTTAAATATTTCTTAGACTGTAAGAGAAAGCAATGAAAATTGTTCTATTATTAAAGAGATTTAAGTCATAATTATGAATCGTGAAAATTCAATATTGCGACTAACAAAGTCAAAATGATTAATTAAACTATTCGCGATTGTTTCTTCTCGATGTTAATATGTATAATCGCCAACATGTTTCCAATATTATCGATTCTAAGACATCGATTGGGAGGATATTTTTGTGAATATAAAATCGCTTTTACCCTATTCTATGAAAAAACTTCCATTTCTTCCGGTTTCGGCTTTTCTTAATCGTCTCTGCCGAAATAGTTGTATGCTTCTTGTTCAGAACCTGCTTCATATGTCTACCAACATGAATTTATTCTATTTCGTGTTTTCAATATATTTTGGATGACAATGTTTTATAAAGATTGTTGTACTGAAAAAAGATAAATACTAAACTTTAATAACTCGTTTGTTTAAATAGTACCAACTAATATTTATTTAACATGAAGATATATTTTTATTTAATACGAAAATCATTAATTTAATTTAATTGTCATTTCTTTTTATTAAATAAATATTTATTTATTGTAAGTAAATATTTAATTGGCACTATTCAAATAAATATTTATTGAAATTTTGAATATTTTCCTTAATGTAACATAGTATTGTTATAACGCTTATCATATAACGCTTCTTTTAAAAATGACGTAAAATATAATTCATTGTTTTATATATTTTGCTCTTCATCATGTACATATATTTACGAAGCTATTTATAGATAAACCCATGGAAGATTTCAGGATTTATAATGTATATTATAAATTGCATTAATTCTTTCTTTTGAAAGAAGTGCATAATTTCTTGTATATACTTGATGAACATATTCTTTTCCTAGCTATCCCGTATCTTTAATTCTGTTGGTTATTCAAATTTACTTACGACTGTATTGTTTGAGTCAATATGATTAAAAAAAGATAAAAAATCAAAGTTTTGACGAAAACATATCTCATTATTAACAGAATAAATCGTCAGCTATTAGAGAAACATGTTTTTAAATAAAATATTAGAAAAATAAGTTGCATTTTGAGTTAATTGGATCCGAACAGACCAGCAGAGTTAATTTGTGTTAAATTTTAAGAATAATATATTGGTTCCTATATGTTTTATGGATTTTATGTGGCTCTCACATAAAATAGTTGATTGTTTTTACCTATCAGTCGTTATGCAATACTTGCTTTACTCGCACTAACAAAATATCCTCTCCACGCGGCCGTCAAACATTACCTGCAGTTCTGTCAACGCGCGCCAGGCCATCATGTAAGTTGGCGTTTAATATCTGCTTGTGAGCTTGCACATAAAATTGCTTTCTGTGTTTAATGTATTATATTTTGTTATTTTCGCATTTCTCGTATTTGTCTTTCTCTTATAATCAGACAAAAAGAGTATAAATGTACTACATTATTTCTTCAGCACCAATCTAAAATGAAATAATAATACAATGAAATTAAATTTAATTGTATGTTTAACGTTAAAAAGAATATATCACTATTTAATTTTAACCCAGGTTGATGCTTCCACAATTATTAATTTTTAGAAAAATTCATAATAATATTTACGTCGTTATATTAAAAGTCAATACACATATATTGTTCTAACACTAAATATGTTTATACCAGTATCTGCATCATAATTAAATAATTTATATAATTATATTTATATATA
>NW_017259390.1:464614-469634 GCF_001594045.1 Atta colombica
TATTTATTATATTTATTATTTATTGAATACAATAATATATTATACTTAGTGACGCTTGTTGTTATAAAAAAATTATTGTTTTAATTTATTCGTTCTGTTAATAATATATTAAATTATTTCGTGTTAGTTTCATCATTCTTTGATTAATATTCCCATTTTTATTTATTCCCAAAATGCTCGCATAGGAAATGAAGGAAGCATGCACGGTCAGTATATGTCTTTTCTAAAAATTATGAAAAATATAATAATTAGTTATTAATTGTAATTATTTAAAAAATATTGATTTTGACACGTAATTAATCGATGAGTTTAAAGAAAGCTAAAGTTTTTTCAAAACATTTTTTTTTTACAGTGCCTTGAAAGAGTTCTAGTGCAGGATCTTCATAATGATTTGACACCCTCGTTGAGCGAGATATTAAGAAACGTGCCACGTTGGCGTTTGATTCAAGCCGCTCTTCCTTATGTTCTCCATGCTACGGCTAGTCTTATGCACAATAGGTGAGCCACACTTAGTAGCATACAATCTTCAAACTACTTCCTTGATTTTTCACACAACAATTTGTCGCTGTTAATCTTTTAGGAAAGACTTTCAGACTCTCGGCACGATGGAAACGACTCTTCTTTATATTCTTCACTGGATACTTTTGGATTCAGCTGAAGAATGCGCGGAGAATGAGGCTGATCCGTCAAATCCTTTTTTTTATTTGTTTCCGATACCTACTATGACTGTAAGTTACTGAAATCTTGCTTTAATATGTGATTTATAATTAAACTTAGATTGTAAAAATAATACATCCCTTCTTTTTAGCTTTTCATCTATCTATTTGCACCTCTGTGCAATCATCTAAAGGATATTGACTTCAAGACGAATTTACGATTAGAAAACGGCCTAAAAATATGGTCTGCCATGTACGAATGCCGTCATCCGGATACACCTTGTTTCACAGCGCATTGTCGTGCTAAACCGCGCATTTATTGGAGCCAATCCTTCAAATCCGCCAAGCATCATATGTTGTCGGATGACGTTTTTGTTGGAGGAAGTGAGTCGTTATTTTGATTAATTAAACAGAATTCTACATATTCGTAGTATGTGTTTCTTATTATAAATTATATATAATAAGAGACCTGCTCTTTTTAATTTAATTTAATTTTTAATTCTTGCACAGTTTATATTTTCCTTTTTTTTCTCCAATATGAAGAAAAAAGAAGGAAAGATGAAATGTGCAAAATATGTTCAACTAAAAAAATAGATCTAAAATAATATTAATATTTAACGTTGTTTATTAAATATTATATTTAATTTTTACTTTACTTTTAATTTATTTTATTTTTCTTTAACTTAATATTTAGATGTCGAAAGTCCACCTAGCCAATCGACTTCAGAACAAAGCGCTCCGCCGCCTTCGAAATCAGTTGATGAAGATGTAAGTTTACAATCCGATAAGATAAATATTATCAAAATTCTATTATCAAAATTGTAAACGAAAAATAATTTTATAAAAATAACAGCAACAGGGTTCTTGGCTATCTTCACCAAAAGACACGGTTTTCCCGGAAACGATTCCTGAAGAAAGTTCTGGTGCAGAAGACGAGCATGTGGTAAATTTATTATTGTAATGAATCGAATTGATTGAATTAATCGAAAATATTCAACAAATGATATATATTTTATAGGTAATATTCAGATTACCATCTTTGAGTGAATCGGAGAGAATACTCGATGGAGTAAAAGAAGTTTCCACCATATTCGCAGTGAGTTACACGAGGTAATATTTCGAGATTAAGCGCAGAGCAAATAATATTTTTGTGGCTACCATAGGGCGAAGCTAGTATCTTTCACGTCGCGATGGGCAGGACAACTTCCTCAAGATCTACAATAGAACAGTTCACGATAGAACAGGTCGCAGCAATTTCTGGATTGGACACGTGCAAACAGTACCATAAAAAAGCTACAAAAACCGGGTCAGTTAAGTTTCATAACTGTAACATTCATTTAATCATTAAACTGAATTTAATTATTAAAAATACTTTTGTCTCTAAACGTCTTCCTAATTAGAGGAATGGACAAGGAGAAAGAGGAAAAAATTTCGAAAACAGAGAAAGAAACGCAGGAGAAAACGCGTGGAAGTTTCTCAGTACAACGTCAATCTGCTGATGCAACCGAGCATACCACAGGCTCTACAATCGTGGATTCAGATGTTCGTGCGGCAACCTTTTTAGATGTAGCTACTTTGAGATGTCTGTTCGTGCCTCAATGGCAGGAAGAAGGTGTTCACTGGGCTCTTCAATTTTTTTATTATCGGTTAGTTATTTCATACGAATTAAAATCAACGTTACTTACAAAAATTAACATATGGTACTGATTGTTTTGATACACAAAATAATCAAATATTACAAAAATTAATATATATAAATATAAAAATGATTTTAACAAAGATAAAAGTATAGATGAGGACAATAAAATAGCAGTCTCCTACGTTTATGTCTCTCTTTTTAGATACTGCTATATTAAAATAATTCCAATATATCTAAAAATGAAAATCTAAAAAAATGCAATTATATTGAACAAATATATAGTTCTTGATGTGCATCGTAGGCTACGAAGAATTAACGAAGAAACCTCAGTGCAGCAAATGCCGCGTCGCCGGAGCAACTCCTTGCCTATTCCAAAAATCGAAGTCTCGATTTATCAGAGTCCCGAGAGTAAGAAGAAGGATGTAATGAAGGATTTCATAGAGGTACCTGACACACGCGATGCCTCTTTAACAGCGGGTACGTATTTATGATAATTTTTGCTGTATCAAGACAAGATCCTTTTTTTCTTCTGTGTAGACTTGGTCACATTTTCAGAATTATATACGAAGCACACGAAGGTGAAGCGAGACATACTAGACGTGCCAGCGAAAAGACGAAAAAGCGCATGAAAATGGCCGATCTCAAGGCCTTTGTAGAAACAAAACTTCTTTCGAAATCAGAGAAGGCACTTGAGAAAATTGGCCAAGAAGAACCGAAGATGTTGTTTGAGCAGGTAAATGATTGAATGTTTGAATTGCTTGATAATAATTATAAGAACACGAAGAAAACGATTTTACTAAAATATCTATAAAAATTTTATATAAAATCCATCCGTAAACTTATTAAATTTTGTAATACTTTTTAACTGTCTTTTTAAATTCTAGAAGTTAACAAATCTGTTGTTAAAATAGTATTCTAATATTTACTTTAACACTGATTCTTAGGAACATCATACAAGTCTTGATACTGGAGAAGATCATTTGACTGCGACTAGACCAACTTCGGCTAGTTCAAAGATTTTTGAAGCAAAAGACATCGATTACATGAAGCATCCTACAAATCTAATTAAAGGGAAGAGTATGCCAAGTCTAAGGTAAGTGCTGCTAGCTTTATTCGAAAAAGAAGAACTAGAGAAGAAATAGAGAACTTTAAATTCGTAAATTCAATACTATATATATTTTTCTCTTTTTAATTTTCAATCTTCTTCATTCACGCGCGTCATTGTTCTATCTTACATAATTTTCGTATTGAATTATTTCTTTAATTTACTACAAATAATAAACAGTTTTATAGAATTTCACGTTTTCAGTTCTTAATAAAAAGTCCATTATATAACAAATATTTTTACAAGTAAACATATTTTTATAGACTAGTTTCAGAAGTTACAATATTATATTTATATCTCTTCTTATAAATTATGTGATAATAATAATAGCCAAGAAGGACGTAGTTGTGCTTAGACTGTATGCAATAAGAGATAAACGTTTAGAGCAAGAATTTTTTACGGATATAGAAAAGAATCCAATGTTGGCTAATAAACAACATATTAGGTAGTAAAAAGAAATCCATTATTTTTCCATTCAATTTCATGCAAAAATAATGGATTTCTTTTTACTACACCTAATATATACTTATATACAATGTATATAATATTCTAAAAATTTTTCTTACTATTTTTATAATTGAATAAATTTTTAACTTTAATTTATTTTCGCAAATTCAATTTCATGCAAAAATAATGGATTTCTTTTTACTACACCTAATATATACTTATACACAATGTATGTAATATTCTAAAAATTTTTCTTACTATTTTTATAATTGAATAAATTTTTAACTTTAATTTATTTTCGCAATCATATTATTAAAAACATAAAATTGAAGAATATAAAATTTAAGAAAGTTTTATCCAACATTGACGATCTTGAAAGATGTTTTTGACCATAAATCGGGCGGATATATATAAATTCAATTACAATTTTCTCGATTTATAGTATAAATTTTTTAGAATTAAATGCAGTATAATATACATTTTTTCGTTAAAAATAACGATGTGTCTTGATTAAAGTGATTTATGTTACGTATTGGAAGTTAGATGTAATTAGCCTGATGTATGGTTCAAGAATATAGAGCTCATGTTCTCCGACAATTAATTCAGCGCTTAAATAACGATAAGCCTATCGTAATACTTGTGCGTAATGGTCTTTCTCTGTGTGTGTCTCTTTTTTCTCTCTCGTTCGCCCTTTCACCCCGAACTCGTGCTCAGCTGCTTGATTAACGAGCTGACCGCGGGAGGGTAAGTCATCAACGTCATTCGGAGGAACGTCCGTACTGCAGCTTCGGTTCACACGCTTTTTTTACGAGCTTTCTGCTTTCGGTAGGGCGCACTTTTATCCCTTAATAATTGAAAATCAGTATCGGGTCATCGGCAAGAATCCACGAAGGCATATGAGGCACATGACTAAACTCGTATATCACTGGCAATCTTGTCTAAGTAATTTTTTAGTAATTATTTTTGTATGTGATAATTTTGATTAAGATTATTGAGTTTTTGATGATAATTTATATTTTGTTAATTTTATACACAAAATTGTTCCCTTTCTTATTCTCTCTCATTCTATCTTTTTAACATTTATATGTGAGATAACAATTTTTTTAATTCTTAAAATTAATGACCTATGACATTTCTATTTTAATTATATTATTTTATAACATTTAAATATAT
>NW_017259390.1:469924-489733 GCF_001594045.1 Atta colombica
AAATATTATTAAAAATTATTATTTTAATATTTAAAAATTTTTCTTAAATAAAAATTACGAAAAATAAAAACAGATAATTTTAATCCATCTTTAAAAAATTAAATTAATATTTATTCAATATAAATTTCACAGTTTAATTTTTTTTTATAACTATTTCTATTAACTAAACTTTTATAACTAAACTATAATTAAAACTTTCTTTTTTTCTTTATATATTTAAATTTATCGAAATATATTTTTTGTTTTAATCATGTAATTTAATAATTGCCTTTCAATTTGTAAGATTGAGATGATTGTATGGGCAACGTTGATATGAAAAGTTGTTAAAAATCATCGTGCATGTGAATAACAAACGCACGATCGTAGATCGAAATCATAAAGACGAGACCGTAGTGCTTGACTAGGGCTCACATTGGCAAATGGCATGAGGATATTTGAAACACTATCGAATTGAACTTCTGATCTACATTGTTTTATAGGTACGTCGGCGATACTCGCATCGAGAGAAAGCAGAGCCAGTTTTATAGTCAGTCCTACACCGTCCCGAACCCTATTATCACCGTCACGGAACACACGCCAACCCCATCCCCCGATTACATGAAGCGTCAGGTAAAGAAATCTGCGATTTTCTGCAAAGTACGATCGCACGATAAAGTCAAAAGAATATCTTTAAATTTATTTCTTTTTTTTTCCCACTTGCAAGATACAATTTAATTAATAGTGTTATTGTTGTTAATTTTTTTTAAGCCTTATTTGCTCTTCAGGGATCTATCGACAGTCAATTAGATGTCATCAGTGTTCAAGGTGGTCGTTTGTGTTCTGAGAGGAAACCGAGTCTCACGAGGTCCCAAACGGATTCTAATATTACTTATATGAGCGATGAAATACCAGAAGCTCCGGGTTCCTCATGTTACATTACCAAAGAAGGTGATGTCGATCTTCAAGTTATCTTGAAGGTAATTGAAAAATATATACAATATTGCATTTTCTCAATTCTGTATAAATACACACGTTTTTTTATTGTCTAGGCGATACATTTCGTTGCTTTGCGAGATAACACCTCTTGCACACCGCGAGTTTGCGAGATTATACTGAACTTGATAGAACTTTTAATGGATATGGGAGTGATGAAACATTGCCTTCGAGAGGAAGCTATCGGCAGTAATGCAGGCAAATTAAATTAATTAAAATGATTATACATTACTTAGAATTATGTAGTATTTTAAACAATTTTATATTTTTAAGTAATTTCTGTTTTCCTTATTCTTTCTTTAAAGAAATTTAAAACTGGAAAGTAATGAATTATTTATTTGGAATATTAAAAATACTGTTGTTCAGTATTCAAATAAGTAATTTTAATACTCAAAATAAGTAATTAATCACTTCAGTATTAAATTAAATTCCTATAGTTTCAAAACAAAGATGAAATAAAAGAATTATTAATAATAATAACTTTTTTTTTTTTAATATAATTACGTTCACTTCGAAATCAATTTTATTTCTGCCAGGATCTGGTACAGGAATCGACAATAAGTCGGAAACAGGAAAGAAACAGGATTCGCCAACAGAATTACCTCAGGAACATGGGTACGATTCGAGTAAGAGCAAGCCGACTGCTCACAATCTCCTCATGAATTGTGTGATCAGAGTACTGAGGCATTTAGGCTGCCCACACGGTTGCTTGGACGGAGTACGTGGACCTCAGGCTGATATTTGTCGCTCTCAAGGTCAAACTATCCTGACAAAATTGCATCGCGCAAGTTCCCGTCAATTCTCGAGATTCTTACGAACGATGATACGAGAGCAACCGTTGACGGAAATCTTGGACTTCTTTCACGCATATGTCGGATATTGCGTTGATCCGAGTTCATTGCTATCGCCGCTTAGTGAGTAAATTAAATGCGAATTTCAATTAAACTTTATTGTACTCTCTAAAACTTTTACTCTTTAGAATGAATCTCATTTTGAAAAGTGAAATTTCACTCTTAAAAATTGAGCCAATCTTTCTCAAGACTGGTTCAATTTTTATTCTTTGATGTGAAATTTCACTTCGAAGAATTAAAGACTAATTTAGAGATCATTTTATCTTGTATAAAGAAAAATTGATGAATTTATTGTTATTAATATAAAGAAAACATGTTCTTTATCATTTTCTTAGATCAGAAGAGAATGTCGGGGAAATCGCCCGACGTGGCATCTCAAAGTGGATACGCGACGAACTTCGGTGCCGGCATGATCGGTTCCGGAACTGGTGGAAGTGGAGTCGGTACTTCGGGTGGAAGCGGCGGAAACGTCGCAATAGCAAGCGGCGTCGCGACGTCGTACAATACCGGCGGTTACGGAGCGCGCGGTATCGAAGGGCAGATTATGTCCTGCGTCTTTAAGGTCTTGGTGACCCGTCTCATCGGTTCCACAAAGCAGCTAAAGGCTCAAGAGAACATCAGTCTCTACTGTGATGTGCGACAGTTGATGACGTACGTCAAGGAGGCGCACGGTGGTATTTTCCGACGGGTCGCTCTAAGTGGAATCCTGGATTCTGCTGATCGACCGAATAAACGATGTAACAGCAATATGCAGACAACACGTGTCATAAGGTATATGGATAAATATGAACATTCTAACCCAGAAATAATCATCTGATTTTTTAATGTAAATGATTGAGATATCTTTATACCTTAATTAAAATCACTATTATAATACATTATATATTATTAATTGTTTTCCGATTTATTAATATTTGAGAACATTATGAATATTAATTTAATCACAATTTTCTAAAAAAGTAAAAACCAAACATTATAAATGAAATAAGCAAGTTAAGTAGCTTATATATATATATTATGATATAGTATTTATGATATTATATATAGTATTTATAACAATATTTCTAAAACAAAGATTTTGATTAACATAACCCTTTTTATTGCAAATTTTTGTTGAAAATATATATTTAAAGATTTGTAAAAAGTAATTATCAAAAAAGAAAGAAAATGTAAAAAAATACAATTTCACTTTACAATTCACATTTTGCTGCTAAGATGTAAAAACATTCCAAGTGATTATTCTCGGATTAATAATAATAGCTAATTATAAGTGATCTTGTTAGAAAATATTATTTGAGAAGTGTGAACAAAAATGCTTTTTAAGAATTCTATCACAGGGTCTTTCTACATATTTAATATTAATTTCGCAGACATATTCATCAATCGGATTTAGAGGAACATGCAGATATCGGGGGAGACACGTGTTACACCGTTGACGATAGGGGCACACGAAAGTTCCTCTTTAAGAAAAGGAGCACATCTTCCACTTGTGCTGTAAATATAATAATAATCGCAAAATAATTACACTGTTATCTGTCATTCTGTATAGTATTAAAAAGGTTAACTGGGTAGGCGGGATCGAATTTACAGAGTCTTCTCGAGACGGAATTGAGCGAGGAAAACATAAAGATTAGTCAAAGCCCGTTGGGTAATCTGCGTAAAAAACATCATGTGTTGACACCCAGACAGAGCGAACGTAATTTAGGTATTCTAGGCGAGCCTTCTTTGGGACCGCGGAAATCGACGCGGTTTCAAATTGGCGGTATCGGTGAGCAGCAGGAATTGCACGTATCATTTGCGGAGCACTGTGAGCCATTATATTAAATCGTTTCGATCGGTTTTAGTTAATTGGTTCCGGAAGGAGTATAGTCGGACCGATTCTACCGATAGCCATGAAAGTAGCGAGTCGCCTACAGACGGTAGCTTTGTTAGGCAACCCAGCTTCCATTACGGCCATCGCAGCGCATCGCGAAGCAGTCGCGGGTAAATAATCTATTTAAAATACTAATTCGTTGTTACGTGCCTACATAAATTATTCCATTATGTTAAGAAGTAAAGAATAAGAAATTACGTATACATATTGAAATGCGATTTTTTCCTAGGGTTGGTATATCTCTGCAAAAGGCAAAACGTCGGATGGAGGATCAACTGAATAAAATCGGTTTTGGAAAGAATAAAAAGAAAGAAAGCATGGAAGAAACGCCCGGAAACTGTAAGAGTTATTTAAGCTTGCATATCACAGAAATTATTTTTTTTTGTATGGGAAGTTGAAACTAATCAATTATCATTTTTAGTATATAAGAAATAAGAAATAGGAAACAAGAAAAATGTCCTCTAAATAAGAGTTTTATTTGTATATAAAGTAAAAATAATCAGAAATATTTTGATCATTATTAAATGTTTATAAAAATATCAAATATTGCCAAACCTTAAAGATATATATATATATATACATCGAAAATTAAAAAAATTTTATTTAATATTTTTTTGACAAAAAAGAGACACCTTGCACATATGATTACATGTAAATTATTATTTTGCTACAAAATTTGTTTATGTGAATATTTATTCACCATCCAAGTATGTCCATATCTGTTTTTGATTAGATTTCAGTCGAAAGAATTCTATAGAGCTCGGCGAGGTTTGTAGAGAATCCGAGTTTGTTGTACTGAAAGAGAGAAGATTAGTACCACGCTTCGCGGTATTTGAAGGAATGTTACGATTTTCCTTTCTTCTGGAGACCTGCCAACCAGGCTCAGTTCCCGATCCTCATCTAATGGCGTCGCTTCTAGATCTTGTAATGATTACTTATATTTTCATACTTTATATTTTTGTAAAATGTAATAGAAATTAAATGTACTTAACTGTGCGATTACAGCCATACGCGCCGGTAGTATCTCGCGCCTGCTTGATATTAGAATGCGCGCATTTGGTGCATCAGTGCAACAAAGGCCACTGGCCCGCATGGATGAAGCACAATTTCCCCATGTTTCGACCGTCTGTGCCGATAAACAGTCGAAACGCCTCTAGTGCACTTAGACGCGTTCATATACTGCAACGCACAGCGGGAAAATTATTTTATCAATGGGCAGAGGTATTTTTGAACAATAGACATTTCTTTTTTTATTGAAAGAGTTTGTGATAAAATAAAATATATAAAATTGTAATTAAAACAGGCTATAGGAGCACGTTTAGAAGAGTTCTTAGCTGAAGATAAGCAAAACATGGAGCAGGTAACCACCATAGTATCTGATGAGAGCAAACAGAGAGATTTGATTTTGGAAGATGAAGAAGAAGATTTTCTTGATGATGGTAATATCTGTGTTTAAAATATGAGAACATCGATTCAGTAGTCAGATAGAATATAACTAAGATTAACTTTCAGCTAGTATAAATAATTATGGATCCCAGTGTCCCTTCGCGTTACGTCTCGTCGCTTGCGTTTTGCTGTTGGAAGTGACGGCGTTTCTTAGAGAGACTTATCAAACTTTGCCGAAGTCAAGTAAACTGTTAACGAAAGAACGTCCCCCGGCTTGGGAAAGAATGTACAGCCGAGAAGCGAATCGACGGTGGAGCGTGGCTTTGTCGTCCATGGGCCATTCACAGGCATCCGCGCAGAGTCTTCAATCTATAGCTGGCGATCGCGAAGTTGTCGGTTAGTCTAGAATGATATATAATTAATGGAGCGCGTAATTTGAAATAAAATCATCTTGTTTCGAAAACGGCCACGAAGTACTTGACCGGCAAAAATAAATTTATTCCATAGCGGAGCGCAAAATCAGTTTTGTCCTCTACGAACCTGATAATGAGTCTGAAGGAAGCAGCAAATCAAATGTTACAATTCAAGGTGAAGAAACCCAAAATATCGAGAAGGAGAAAGCAAAGAGAGTGCAGGCATCTCAAAATAGACCATACCTTCTTCGTCGCAGTACTGCTACGACTGGTTCATTTAAAAAGAGAAGCCTTAAACTTCGTCGCAATACTAAGGAGGGCAAGGATACGGAATGCGAAGCGTGTAAATAAAATATTAAAATAAAAATCGAAGCTAATGTGAATATTATTAATTCCCTATAAACATAATTAATTTTTTTTATAAATTGTTCTCTTAAATTGTAGATTAATATCATTACGAAATTAATTTTATTTATTAACATTGACAATTACATATGCGTTTTAATAAAATTATTTTTGATCTAGATACAGTAAAACGCGCAGATTCGATTCAATCTAACAGTAAGAGGAAAGTAAGCTCCCTGTCTGATAGAAGCGATACGTCTGAACCTGGTGTCGCTGGCGAAGTCAGTGGCGATGAATCGCCTGGAATTCTCAGCGACGATCAGCCGCCGGAGAGTCCAAGCGATAGCAACGAAACCGATGAGACTAATAAGAATTTCCCATGGATGAAGGTGCTCGTGCAGGTTGCCAATTCCTTCAATTTTTATTGCTCCCATCAGAACTTCTGCCATCCTTTCTGTCATCGCCGACAAATGCGCGCTAGTAGTAGATTGATAAAGTCGGTGAGAAAAATCTATGGAGAGGAATTTGGTATACTAAACGGTACGGGTTTATTCGATATTGACTCTGATAAGAAGGATGACAAGAAAGATAAACGCAGCCGTAAAGTATCTGATCAAACTAGCACTCAGGTATCACCTATTCGAAGGAAAGACAGCGTGGGACGCAAGTACAAGTAATTCAAATTTTTTTTTAATATGTTACTATGGATATTATTTGTTAATTAAATAAATAGTTAACTTATTAAATATTAAATGAATATTCTGTGTAAAATTAATAGAATATTGTTAATTCACTAAATACTTTTGTCAATATATACATACTTAATTGTAAAAATCTCTAATCAAAATTTAAATAATTATCTTTTTCTAAATTACTTGATATTAATTTAATCAATATTTTTACAGAATAGAAAAAAATTTAGATGGTTCTCAATCTGGTCGATTGACTCAAAGGGATTCCTCGAAGGATCTCGCAGAGCAAGACTCTGAAAGGGGCAAGGAATCCTTGAGAAGAACTACAACGAAATATGACATTGAACAAGATAGAGAGCCACCGCCGGTTTTGAAATACATAAAGACTCAAGTAAAGGATGCTTTTCATGCACCTTTGGCTACGTTAATCAAAGGGGCGGTCGTGATGACGGAAGATTTATTCGTGGAAGTATTGCCTGTCGCTTGGGAACTCTTATTAGAATCCAATCAAGAAGTCGCTGCATCAGCAGCGGCACTTTTTATAGTATCGGCGGTGCGAGCACCGAACCAGGCCAGTGATTTGATGCATAAAGGCCTTCAACACAATAATACTAGTGTGCGCATAAACGCCATTTTACGATTTCAAGTTCTGTGGAAATTACGATATCAAGTGTGGCCGCGGATGGAAGAGACAGCTCATTTAACTTTCAAAGTACCTCCGCCAGGAATAGAATTTACTCTGCCTTCACCGAAGATCGGAATAGAATCCTTGCCGGTAGTGGATCCACCCTGGATGCCTCAGGTCAAAACAAAAATGGAGGAGGTCACGATTAATCAGGAACATCATGTGAGTGAATAAATATTAAGAATTAATGTAGTAGTGAGTGTACATTTTTTTTACACAGAATATTCTTGTTTAGAGTATAAAAAAATTATTGAATATATTGGAAATTTTGTATTTTCTAATGGAAATGACAGAAGTATTTAAAAATTTAACTAAATATAGATCTGAAAATAATTTTGTTTGATGACGATGAAGAGAATTATGTAGACCGTTCAAATTGGTTGTTGAATTATTAAAAGTTTGCGCAGTATTGTCATCAACATTTAAGCATTATATATAATTATTTTAATGACGTAAAACAAAATTATTTACAGATCAAATTCTTTTAGATACTTTAGATACTGTAAATTAATAGACTATTTGTGTCGCTTCTTATTTAGAGATCTCTAGTGACCGCAACGAAAACGCGGAAGAAACAGCAGACCGAACTGATCACGAGGGCTCTTCAGGCACAGGACGACAAAAAACGGGAAGAAAGAGAAAATTTTCTTATTACGACGATACCAATTACTGTACAAGCCGCTTACGAGCCCAGTCCAGTAGGGGACGATCACGGTGATGAAGGTATACAACTCATTTCTTTCTAAATATCCATTGTTTGCAATTTCTCTCCTTTTTTAATAAAGGTAATGTAGGAGATGAAGATGCAGCTGAGACTGTCCCAAGGAATACTCAAACTCATCATAGTCAATCAGCTCTTTCGTTATTTCCTTCATCACTATGTTCAGCGATCGTTCAAATTATTAATCTCTTGGATGATCCAGCAGTCTCCGATGATGGAAACGCGGTGTACGAAGTGGCATATCAGGTACAAACAAAAATAAATGTGTAAGCTGTAATTTTACATGTTTTGTTATTTAATAATATTAATTTTTTATCAGGTAATCTGGAGTTGCTTGGTGGAAGATAGCGCGCTGTTTCTACGATACGTACTGGAACGTCTTACGAGAGAGAAGCAAGAGTTAATGTTTAAGGTTTTGAGACATCTTATCAGATTTGTGCCGAAATTACCGCAACAGGCTGCGTTTGCACTTTATAATTATATTATTGGATATGTCATGTTTTACGTGCGCACTCCACACGAGGAAGGCCAAAAATTAATTGGAACCGCATTGTCAATTCTGTGGATGGTAAAACATAAATCTGTTTTCAATTTTCACACGTTTTTATTTAATCATTAATATAAAATTGCTAACAATGATTTTTTTCTGATATCAGGTGGTGCACAGTGTACACGGCATTATGTTTAAAGATCTGAAGCAAATCCTCCGAAAGGAACAATGCGATGCATCAATCCTACTCACAGCGAACGTTCCGTCAGCGAAAAAAATCATCGTTCATGGTCCGCAGGATCCTGATGCTGGAGAAATACCCTCGCAATTTCCGGTGCAAGAGGACACGCAATTTTGTCAGATACTTCGAGAATCCTTGGATTTTTTTGGTATCGAAGAATCAAAGCATCACGAGTATTTCCTCGTGGATTATAAGACGCGTGAGTTCTTATTTTATTTAGCTATCTTCAATGTGCAATAATATTCCATTCCGTTAATATTGCTCAAATTTTTCATCAACTTACAGATCAAATACACAATCCATCATCATATGTTAGAGACTATTATTTTTTCAAAAGATCTCAATTCCCGCAAATCGAACTCGTTCACATGAAGCAGGAGGATGCATTCAATGCGTTGCAACGGCAAGAATTAATGCACAAATTCGTAGAAATAGGAAAGGTGCTGTTGACCTGGGCGATTTTGAAGAATGTCGACATGGTAGTGCAAAGAGTTGTGTTTCTTCACGAAGAGCTCATGAAGCTACCGTCGTTTCCGCGAAAAGCGCTAGAAGCCGACTTGGACCTGTACAAAGGTGGTGAAATTGGCAGAGTATGTATTTAAATTTTTCTTATATACATTTTCTTATATACACTTAATACTTTATACCTTCTTTATCTAATTAATTTATATTAAAACATTTAAATTGTTTAAAATAAAATACATTTATAGATAAATTTTCTTCTATAAATTCTCTTTATCTTTAGGAACTTCTTGGGTTGGACGTGATGCATAAATTTATGTGGGTTAGATTGATCGCACGCATGTTTGAGGCCATGGCCGGCAATTTTGCATATTCCGGTGATATTCATCTCTTTCTAAACGTTCTGAATGGCGCCGTGATTATTCATAGCGAGGATTCCTGCATTCTACGCTACGTCGTGGCGACCTACATAAACGCTGCGCATAATTTCAAAAACATTTTCTCAACGAACGGTTACTTGCTAATCATGCCGACCTTACTGCAACTATACTCGACGCATCAGACAAATAAGCTCGTGACGACTACTGTTGAGTACGCTGTCAAACAATTTTATCTCATGAATCGTAAGCCCTTCATTCTTCAGATGTTTGGCAGTGTTTCTACTATATTGGACACGGATATTAAAAGTGTCCATGGCGAGGCTCATAAGGTTTGTTTCAATGATAAATAAAAAAAACATATAAATATTTCTTAAATAAAATTGATCGGAAAATAATATTGATCGTGATTTTATTAAGGTTCCATCTACGTGCCTATTTAACTTATTATTGAGTTTGGAAACTCCATCACCAGATCCACTTAATATAGGAGAATTAGTAAAAGAGGAGAAGCCTTTGAAAGCGATAGATTTTTGTTATCATGACGAAAACGAAATGGTTGATGTGCTTGACTGTATATCTCTCTGTGTGATGGTGATAGCTTATGCACCTGATTCGATTAGAGGCCAACAAATGCTGGTAAAATGTTCAACATAATATTGCTAACTTAATTTATGTATTATCAAATGTATTACGTTATATTTTTTTATAGACAATATTGGAAGCGATATTGCCGTGCTATGTTCGGCAAATCCAATTACCCACGTACAATAAGGAAGGCAAAACAGAAAAGGAGATAATAAATCAATTAGCGATTGCAGTTAGAACTTTAGTCAACAATTCTGAAGCGTTGACAAAGTACGAATTAAATTCATCATTTGCTTCTCTTACAATATTCACTTCTTTTCAAAATGCAACTTAATACAAAATTAATACCTTAATTCTCACAGATATTACAATGGCCCGCAAAAATTGAGTCCTGAACATAAAGGTTCTAGTCAAAGAAATTACGGCAAAGGCCCGTATTCACCTGGTTTTGATTTCGAAGAAGACACTCACACGAAATATATAGAACATTCAAAAACTCGAAATTTTTACGACCGAGATGAGGATTTTCATAAAAACGAGTTCAGGAGACCGCGCGATACTTTGTTAAATATGGTTGGGGACTTTGTGGCTCGTTGTACTGTTCGTTTAATAGAACTTAATAGGAAGTCACAGGACGGAAAAACTATCGAATTACTGGATTCAAAATGTCATGTGGTAAATTAACGAATATCTTCGTGATATATATTTGCAATATTTTATTAAATCCTTATTTTTATCAAACATAATTTTTTATATTTTTATTTTTTATATAATTACATATTTACTATTACAAGAAATTTATATAAAAAATTTAAAGCAAAAATAATTTTTACTGTAGCGCTTAGCCGATATCGCTCATAGTCTTCTGAAAATTTCTCCATACGACCCGATCACTATGGCTTGCCGCGGTCTCAAACGATACATGAACGATATTCTTCCTTCAACCGAATGGGCAGCCGATGAAATGAGACCAGCGTTAACGTTAATTCTTAGAAGATTGGATAAAACTTTCAGTAAAATACATAAAAAACCATCGATTAGAAGAAATACCGATTGGGCTGCTGCAAGTGATCTTTTGAAAGGGGTTTACGAAACTCTGTCGAAATGTCCGTACATCGCGCATTTTCAGTATTTGAAGACGTTGTTAACTACATGTCAGGTAGATATTAGAATTATTTCATCTATAGAAAATAAATATTCTATAGAAAATAAATATTCTATAGAAAAAATAATTTTACTAAAAGTATTAAAAAATTTAATTATATACAAAACAAATCTAAAAATAACGTTGTTGGACCATCAAAATAATTATGTATAAAACTTTCAAGCTGACTAGAATGTCAAAACTTTTTGTAGCATTGCTCATTATGTTTGAGCATCCTATTACTATAATTACTTGAATAATTGAATAAAATTATTTTCAAAACTAATTGAATTTTTAAATGTTTTAATAAAACCGTTTTTTCTATGTATCATTAAAATCTGTTTTAATTTAATTAAATTTCAATTTTAATTGATCGTTCATTTTTTCAGGCTTTAATTGTTGGAGACAATCTATCTGAAGATTTAACTTCAGCTTCTACAGCTGCTTTAATGAGCAAACTGCCTGCTCCACTTCCGCCTCCGCATTTTTGCTCGACGGTGTTACGTCTGATTGCTCTACACGTGATATCTTTTGGAGAAGGATACTCCTTGGAAAATGTTCTCGGTGGTCAGAACATGTTCGCTACTCAAACTCGCACGGAAAATGCGCTATTAAATTTGTTGATACCATTGTTTCTCCGCGTCGGAACTGGGAGAAAAGGTAAAAAGGAGCATTGCAACATTCAGTAAAGCGACATTACGAATATATAATGTTATTTTTAATTGATATCTCTTTATTTAGATGTACCAAAACTGAAACAATCGGATATCTCTTTCGCTTTAACGACCGTATTAAACGCGCTTTGGCCACCGGGTGCAAAACCGATACCATTAACAATGCAAAGACCACCAACGGATACAAGAACCGGTAGTATAACGTTCACCTCGAGAGATCCGAAGGCTCTAATGAAAACATCGTTAACATTATATCAAGTTGCTTTCCTGGGTAAGATTTACATGAAGAGAGTAAATTTTTTTTTAAATAATATTGTTTTATATGATTCATATAAAATTATTGCTATGTATTTGTTGTTTTATGAACAATTCATATTTAAGTGTTTGATTTCAGCACTCAAAATAATGACGATATGTTTCGAAACTGAACTGAGAACGGAATGGCGGGTAATTCTACGTGCGATGCGTCTTCTGAATAAGCGCAATGAAGCTTCCACATATCTCTGGAATTTCATAGAATTTATTGTGACACACCGCACAGCTTTATACATTCAAATGCTTCCATTCATTGTTTATAAAATCGGACAAGCGCCGATATCCGAGCACGAACGAAATATGCACACCATTATACGCGAGAAGATCAATGGAAGTAGTACCACTGTACCAAAATCGCGAGGCACGCTGCTCATGGATCTTATTCACGAGTTAAAGAATCTAAAACAAGAAATTGAGAATCGAAAATGCGGTTAGTATTTTATCGACGTTGAAAAACTCAATAATCACATTCGCAAGTTTCAGTGTAAATATTTTTTTCATGTCTTCCATATTCATCTTTATCCTACTTACTCCAACTATTTTATAGCAAATTCAAACGTGTATTCAATCTTAATTAATTAAAATATTCATGTTAAAATTTAAATTAACTAATAATCTTTCCAATCAAATGTTTTGTAATTTCTATATACAGATGAGATGCAATCAGAACCTAAGAGAAGCGTGGTGGATATGCATCCGATAACCGAAGGCCAGCCGCGTACTCAGAGACCGTCTCTGTTGATGGATCTTTTGACTGGTGACTTAGGATCAAGAGCTCACATAAATCGTACGCCTGCTGAAACACCAGTATCTCATTCCACAGTAGTTCAATCGCAGTCTCATTCGACTCAATCCAACACGAGTAGTACTGTTAAAACAATGCATCCCACTCAAGTAACAGCACCGCTGAATGGCACTCGCATTGGTGGTACAACAATCTTTTGTTCTTTTTATCATAAGCGATTATATAATATCCAAAATAATAGATATTACGGTAAACCTACAATCAAATTAGATTAAAAAAAAATACTTATACATCAATAAATATAATACATTAGTGTTGCTATTTTCTTGATTTTTTTTCATATATCTTTTCTATAATTCTAATAATATTTTGCAATTGTAGGATCCGTATCGAGCACCAGCGGTGGATCTACCTTGCGTGAAGCAAGTGACACACTCGTCGAGGAAACTTGTATCGAGCAGCCACCGTCAACGACAGGTATTCCATTACTTTCGAGAACCCTATAAGATGATCCCAAATTATCGATTACGATCGATGCGACTGCAAGCCTCTTGCATACGTTTCATTATTGTCGTACGTGCAGTCAGTACGAAGAATCGCTGACCATTACCACAGTTGGATCGAGCCATTGTCTATAGACCACTGCCAACAGTCTCTATCTCTTTCTTTTCTCTTTGTCTTTTTCTGTCTTTCTTAACAACGATAAATCTCTTCTTTTACATTTGTGATTTCTCACGCGGTTCTTGCATAATGACGCAATTGTCTTCACTTTATTTTCCCCTTTACAGCGAGGCTTGCAACTTGAAGAATTTAATCGTTCGCCTTTCGTTTAAGGACGAAAATTCTCGTCTCGGATGATAGCAATGTCGACCTCATCATCGAGAAAAGATTTCTCAATTATCGTATATCATTTAAGGCATCATTTTAAGGCATAAGTTGTTTACGCCCCTCTCTCTCTCTCTCTCTCTCTCTCTCTCTCTCTCTCTCTCTCTCTCTCTCTCTCTCTCTCTCTCTCTGGTCGTATTATTGACACATTGATCATTACGTTACTTCCATTGCTAGCTAGGGAACGGAGGTAAGCGGACCGATTCTACAACTCAATCAATTCTAACACGATCTATAATATATATCCTGCTGGTGTGTGCCCCTCTCACGCTTAACACTTTTTTGTAATTTTGATCATATCGATCGCTCGTCCTGTTTCTTGCGTCGCCTACCTCGGTCTTCGTCCACTTCTTGTTACCTCCTTAATCCATCTTTACCGTGAAACGAGATTGATTAAATAGTGATTTAAATAAATTATAATGTAATTAAAATATGACAGAAATTAAAGATCAGATCGTAAAATTGTATAAAAATATTATTGTATGATGATATAAAAAGTTCTTTAAAAATTGTAGAATACGCAATCTTATTTCGCGGTATTTTCTTTTAGAACACTGGTATTCTATTATCGTCTCCTGTCATCACGTTTTATACGCAAACTCATAAGGAACTTATTACATAGCAGTATTTAGACAATGGTAATGTCCAACAGTTGGTACCCGTAATCGTTGAGTAGTCACTCTCTATTATATATCATAGTTGCTTCGATGTTCTGTCGCTTTCTTGCTTTACTCGACAGCACGAAACTAATTGTCATTAATTGTTTTCACAGTTAATTAACACGACGGCAACATCTATCGATATCGACAATTCCATATCGACACATTCAATTTCCAGCAGCTTTCTTAGTCCAAAGGACACATACAATTGATTTCAATAAATTCTTCAGATATCATGAAAATCTTTCATTTTGAAATACTTTATTATTGCTTGCTCTCTTCTTATTATACAGAGTATCGATTAATATACTTTTTCTAATCGAAGCAACATATTATATAGTATAGGTATTTACAGCAATTCATATAACTGATCGTATGTTAATATTATAATATTTTGTCTAATTGGTACGTCATCATCTATTACTTTTATCAAGTAAAATCGTGATTATGAGATCAGGATATAAATACAATATCTCATTTCATTACTCATATAATTTTAAAATGCATCGAGAAACGTAAAATTTTATATGAAATTTCATGAATCATTCATAAGCTACAAATTCAGGTGACTTTATTTTCAACAAAATCATTTAAGACATTACACTTTATCGCATCAATTACACTTAACCAATATTCCCAAGACTCAGGTTCGAAGTGTGCAACATTGACACGATGTATGATCGTGAACAACGTATCAACGATGACTACTATATCGTGGTCTGTCTTACTTGTTATCCCTCCCCTCATATTAGACGTTCGATGTGGCATGTTTCAGATAGATTCCAATCATCTTCTACTAGCGATGAACGTAACCATGTTAAGCTTCATTCTATCTTACCTCACCAAAAGGCGCCAAAGCTGCGCTTTGTCTCTTCCGTAGAGTTTAGAAACTCAGCAGGTAAATCCCTGTCCCCGCTTTAGCTTGTACACGATACATATATTTAATAACATGTTCCTTGAACTTCATCTCCTTCTTCTAACTTGATACAATATCTGAATATTACTGCAAAAATTAATGAATTGAAGAAATTTACAGAGATTTATTTTAGAAGACTAAATTTTTCTTTAGTCTTCATTCTCAAAAATTAAAAGCTTTGATCGATCAAATTAATCGATCAAAAATTTGACTTTGAAAATATAACTTGGAATTACAATTTTATTAATTCGTCTGCAGTAATACTTTTCATTAATAACATGACATTACCGCGTTCTTGTTAAACAGATAGCTTTAAATAAAAATAAAAAAAAAATGCAAGATTGTAGAAAATATTTCTTCTGTTTGTTACATCTATTTTAGTTGCATTATTCATTTTGTATGTCATATATAAAACAATCATTCTTTATCAATACATTAAACTTGAGAAATTACTTAGAAATTAAATTAAATAGAAATAAATTCGTAGTTTAGATTTTGCAGATTTAGTTAAGCTTTTGCATGAAGTAAAACTCATAAGGTAAATTTGAGGCACGTCAGTGTCTCACGCCATGTCTTAACGCCGAAACACTACCGTGTCTCCAAATAAAATTTGGATTAAACTTTACGCTTTTAATTAATTTATTAAAGTAAGACGAAAGCTAATTATGTATTACACTTTTTATTTATTAATTTTTTTTATTTATTAATTAACCGACATTGCCATTATTTACATCATTAACATTTTTGCCAAAAAATAGAATTTGTATTTCTGGAATGAATAAAATAATTTAAGAATAGAAGCATTCAAATATTACGTTTAACACATAATGTAATGACTATTTTGATTCATTTCTTTTTTATATTTAATTAATTCTATCAATTTGCAAGAAGTTTCTTATGTAACTCTGACATAAACATCTTTCCCTCTGGGATATCTAATGCGCGGATATGTATAACATGTGCATACGTAATCACAGTATTCTCACGTTATCACTTCCGAAGCATTAAAATAATTTGTTTTGTAAATACAATCTTGCATGCATATAATAGACATTGTAACATTTTCTATAAAAATATTAATTCCGATTTTTAACTAATGTGCAACTTACATGCAATACCGTATTCTACACGTATAAAATCTCTCCATCATTATATGTCAATCTATATAAAACATTCTCTGTACAGTAATCATTTCTAATCTATGATCTTTTTATATTCATCCATGTTTTTATAGCATTTTCTCTAAATATCAAAGTTGAAATATTTTGTTTCAGAATTAACGCTCGATCTAAATGTCATTCGATTCCATAAAGAATACACCCCTAATTTTCTATGTAATGTCTAATCTCTGTCGAGAGTCACACGTCTAAGAATGTTCAAAAATTATAAAATAGAATATATTTATAATCTTAAAAAAACTTACTTTGTACTAGAGATGTACATAGTATCATCAAGTACGCGGGAAACGCGGTTGTAAAATATTTCCTACGCACTTCAAAAACAATCTTGAATCATACACTTCGAAAAAGAAGCATGAGTAGATAAATCGTAGAGTAGAATTCGTGAATAAAACGGTAGACGCGACATGTGTGATCGTCGACTGTCCCGCCAGGAGAGACGGTGACGGGCCAGCTAAGTCCAAGCAGTCCGACCGAAGACAGTTCCGGAGAATTACGTATCGACAAGCCTCGCTTACAACGTTCTATGGGCCAAAGCAAGAAGACCTTCCGCTTAAGAAAAAGTCGAAAGAGTCACATTGAGGTGATAATATTTACATAAGTTTTTTCAGTGTTTCCGGTCTCAAGTTTCCAATCATTATTGAATTATAGAATTTTTTAGTTTTCCATATAGCTTCTCGATAGTTTTCATTATCATCGTATTTTTAATTATAATTTAATTGATTATTTAGTATTAAATTCTACTTTACATAGAATATTATCTTTCACGACGCAGACAAAGTTGGAACAGTTGGATGCAGCCCTCGTGGAACAACCAACGAGTCAACCGAAAGCGACAGGACAGACATCATCAGCAGTGGATCCGCCGCTATCATCTAATATTCCATCTAATTCCTCATCCATTCGTTCTAGACGAAGCCAGTCTATTCGCAAATCGGACGGAGACAAAAATTCCAACATGCCTGCAGATCAGCAGCATTTCCATGGAGCGGCGCATCAGCACCATCATTGTCACTACTTTCATCACCACGTGCATCCTCAGGTGTCAGATGTGTCCTGGGACGAAGACACATCTAGTACATCTGGATATCGTGAGTCATATAGTATGCAGATCGTCTCATTAGACGGTACTAATGCTCGTTCAGGTCAGGCTCCGCCTTTGGCCTCACCGGATCTAAATGACATGCCATCTACGAGTAGCACGACCACTAATTACATAGCTTTCGATGGCAGTTCTCCGGATTGCTCGATGAATGGCAGCGGAGGTGAGAAAACCGCTCTGTTAACTTCAAGTCAGAGAACGACTTCTCAGCATTCTTTATTGATGGTCTTTCCAAATCAGGACGAAGATACATTAATATAAATCACAAAATTCATTGATGCTTGATTGAGACTGATAATTTATACATACAATCAGAAATTTTAAGATAATTGATAACTAATATTCAAACTAATATTTAAATATCGAGAATAATATGTGAGAGATTATAAGATCATTTAATTTAGTTCTTTATTTAGTTCTTAAATCTTTCGTGACTAATGAAAACTTATGTATCCCATTATAATTTAGCATAAAAATGTTTTTATATTTTAATACAATTTATTTGCTTTATTGCAAATCAGAGAAATGAAGCTATATCTTAATAATTGGACTTTGTGGAACATATGTATTCTATTAATTTTAGCATTTTTGCGAGGTAGCCACGATAATATATTTTGAATAGTCTTTGAAAAATCTTTTAATAAGATTGTTAAGCAAGCAAAGAGATCAAATAGAAAGTGATTCATGAAATCTAGCTTGTTTGATCACATTTGCATTTCGATGCTTTTAAAGAATTTAGTCTAGGCCTATTCATTATCGTAGGCCTAATCGTTTATATGCTGTGATTGTATATACAAGCATATTTGAAATAAAACACTCTATGAATACATAATTTCAATAATTTACATATCCACTTCCACAGATTTCTATATTTAAATCTAAACTGCCATGTAATAGAAATAAATAAATATAAAATAGAAAGAAATAAGATAGAAAGAAAAGAACAACTCGAAATTTAAGATATTTCTTGTTTTAATTTATGTATACACATATATACATTCTATCTGTAAATATATCATTATCATGTAATATTGTCTGTGATAGGTGATTTTCATTTGGATCGATACAAATCAACACAAGCATTTCATATATAATGCGAAAAAACTTATCAGATAATTTATTCTTGAGATGAATTTCATACGGTGGCATATGGTATCACGTTTTTAATTGTTAAACGTCATTAACTGTTAAAAATATATTTAGAGTTACACTTGAGTTTCTTTCCATCATGATTCCATCTTTCTTGACATTCAGTAACAAAAATAGAACGATACTTAATTGTATTAATTTATGCCATTAAATTTCTATTACCCAATATTGTCCGCAATATTGTCTGTGATTTATTAATGAGCACGAGCATGACATAATAGGTAGCGTACTATGCCAGAGATTCCGGATTCGATCTCAAGCAGATTCAAAGAATTTTCATGCGCTCGTAGTTCCTTTTCGGTAGTCTGGCAAACCATCAAGAGTATCTATTGCCAAGAAAATCAAAAACTGTCGTTCGGAACCAGCGTTAAATTGTAAGTTCCGTATGTCTCTATGTACAACCTGCGTGCACACCACAGACATACGTATGAGAGGCCTTGTTTCGACTTTGAAGTGTCGCGTCATTGGATTGGATTGGATTTATGTATGAGAGTGAACTTAAGATTCATCGCCATGCTACCCTCAAACATGGCGATGAAGTCGATAATCTAGATACAGAATTCTGCATATTCATCAATATGTGCACACACACATATATATATATATATATATATATATATAAAAACTGAATTTTATGATACGCTAGTGAAATTATGAGGCAGATCAACGCTGATATCTGCTAAAACAAATGATACCGCTGCGAATAGAGCTGTATTCATATCCAGAGCTTTTGAATTTTCTGCCAACATGGTATCCGCGTTTGTATGGTGATAATAGAAATATTTTTCGTTTCGATTCAAAAGAGCACCACCTGGTACGCCAGCTTTAATCCAAAACGATATATCAGGGCCTGTGCATGGGCTCTTTAATTTCATGTCACCCAACGGAGCCAACAATCTAGAAATATAAAAGTCTATGCTTATTTTAAATAATAAAAATTATTATA
>NW_017259390.1:489833-497030 GCF_001594045.1 Atta colombica
TAAATAACAAATAAAAAAATTAATATTTTATAATCGCAATAATAAATATAAATCAAACGAAAACAAAATTTTAAGGAACTAACCGCATTATTCTCTGAAGTATACATTGGGTCATTTTGTTTCCTGAAATTTCGAGACCTGTAGGCGTGAAAGTGCCGAAATCAGATTCCATCACGAACTGCAAATTTCCATTCTCTGCAGCATGATTTCGTATATACTGCTCCGCTCCGAGAAGACCAAATTCCTCGGCAGTCCACATTATCATTCTATATATATATATATATATATAATATCATATAAATTATAAATTATAAATTCTAAATATAATATAAATAATTTGCTGTATAACAAGACGCTTACAGAATATACATACTTAATCTTATATTAATAATCATATTAATAATTAAATTAAATTTTGAAATATTATGAACCTTATCGTTCTTCGCGCCCGGATGCCGAGATGTTTCAACAATTTTAATGCGTTCCAAGATATAAAAATGCCACCTCCATCATCCATTGCACCTATTCCAACGTCCCAACTATCTATATGTCCAGAAACGACGACTGCTTTTGCAGGCACGCTAGAACCGATGATATCCGCTATAATGTTTCGAGATTGAGTATCGGGATATCTCTTCGCTTCCATTTTTAAGTTTATCACTATCGTTTCACCTAAATAAACATAAATAATACCATCAGTTATTTGTCTAGCGAAGAAGTGTTTTTTTTTTTACCTCGATCCGCCATCCTTCCCAGAAGAGTTGCATCTTCGACAGTTATACAAGCAGCTGGGATTTTAGTAACGTTCTCTGCGTAATTCATCATACCTGTGTGTGGGGTGTACAATGAAAATGGCGTTACTGATCTGATTAATGCAGCTACAGCTCCCAATTCTGCAGCTCTTATAGCTCCCACGCTTCTATATTCCACAGTTTCTCCATACGAGACAAACTTTTGATTGTATACGACTATTTTTCCGGGAATCTGATACATTTAAAATTTACTTTATTATAATTAAGGAATTATAAAAATATGTTGCGTCTCGATCTTTTATTCGTTAAATTTACCTCTTCTGCCCTTTTCTTGAGTTCTGCGAAACTATTCACTACGACAGCATTAGCAGTTATGCCTTTTTTCGGAGTACCAATACTATAGCCCAATCCCAGTAACGCCAGATTTTTCTGCCGTGGTTGCAAAAGAGTTGCAGATTCCGAACCTCTGGATTTATTATCGTAATCATCACGTTTGTTTTTTATTTTAAAATTATTTAGTTTTAATGTGCGTTTATGAATTATACCTGACCCAGCGTGGTACAGTGGCTGGCTCACCATGAACATTATCTAAACCTAAACTGATCGACTTGTTCAATACGTAATCAATAGCGTCTTCAAGAACTTGGGTACCAGTAAATCTCGGACCAAACTTATCAACAAACGTTGCCAAATCTTGCCATGTGGTTCCTTTGAATGAACCTTGCATACTTTCATTAATTATTCTGTGTACTATTGGCGCATAAGAGTCTATCTCTTGAATTAAATGATTTGGCAGATGGCAAGTATCCTGGTCATATGCTGTTATCATTGACTGAACGCATAACAAGCACACAAAGATAATTCTGTTTGCTTTATACCACATTATTGCTAAATGCGGTTTTCCTGTGTCATTAATATTGTGTACCATTATAGAAATTACATTAAACATATTAAATAATGCATATTAATAAAAAATGTTTGATCAAAGCAACTCTCTTTGTGCCTAACAATATCGAGAATTTATACAATTTAAGTTTAAGCAAAGTGTGTGTCGATTATTATTTATCGATTTTGAAACGCAGTCCTAAAAAGTAGTAATATTATAAATTAATTTTGACAAGCAACTTTACTAACATTATTGATGCAAAGCACTTTAAGTAAAAAGCTGTTAATAATTATTTACAATTTTTAAAATGCTTATTATTAGCATCAAATTATTAAAAGTATTCTAAGATAATTATTTGCATCGTAATATTAATATTCTAGCTTTGATTTAGAACTGTATTTTAAGATCGACAAATAATCAGCTCACAGTTTGCTTGAACTGGAAATTGTATAAATTTACAAACAATATTTATTTATTATGTACATAAAAAATCACCTTGACCGAATATAGTATTTTCACTCATGTGTTTTTATCTCATCTTGATTTTTGCTTAATATTATTGATAATCTTATCTATCGATTTTCACTTACATAATATTGTTTATATATTGCAATCTATTGCAACACTGATCAATGATTACGATAATGATATCTAAACGCCCAGTGAGCCATAAATATAGTTGTATCAATATAATAGCATGAGATGACTGATTTAATAAATTCATATTAGAAATACAAGAAGGAAATTATTATAAATAATTAACCAATGTGACAATAACTGTGTATTAAAAACTTTTGATCGTTATATATGAGAAGCTCGGGTTAAAAGTGACACGAATAAGTTGTAACACTTGCAAAAAACATTATAAATATTATAAATAAAATACAAAAGCAATAATATTATAATACAAAAAAATTTAGATGTTAATATATTTAAAAAGATATTTAATAATCTAATAAAATTGTATACATACGTATATATCGACTTATATAGTCGTTTAACAATAACGACGAATAATAGACAAATTAGTATTAATTTGTTAAACATACATAACTTGCGAATAATATTAACAATAAGAAGCCAATAATCAAACAAACAAATAAAATTTTGTTGAATTATATGAAATGATGATTTGTGGAATGTAATCTTTCATGTTCAATAATAAAAATGAGTAGTAAAGCATCAAATAGTAAAACTATGATAACAAATTTATTATTAAATGACGAGAATCACGTTTAGTCAATGTTTTTGGAAAAAATAGAAAAATCTAATTTTGATGAAGAATTTCTTAATAAAAATGTTGTAAAGAATATCATCTCTCTTGAGAATAAATTTTTATATGTCTTTATTTCATTTGATCTCTTATTATTAGTGAATCTCAAGGATAGAACTGATGTATACAATTTTACATTAGGTTATTAAACGCTTTTTAAAACATATTATCACCTAAATTAACTCGTATTTGGTCGTTTCTATATGATTGCTTTGCAATTAATGAGCATTCTCTTTGTTTAAAATACAAAAGCATAAGGTAAAGATAAAAAAGTTCATAATTATTTATATTACAAACTTCTTCTCTTTCTTGTGTATTTTATTTATAATAATATTTTTTTTATTAAGCATTTTTAGTAAGCATTACAACTTATCTGTATTACTTTTGATTCCAGTTTCCTCTACTTAAATAAATAATTAGCAATAATGTCATGTTCACAATGTTATATTGTTACATCCTATCAATGTAAAGAGAATTAATGTTAAATAAATTATTTATATTTCTCACATACATTATACATTACATATTTGTAAAATTAAAAGTATATTTAAAATATTTAAAACACTTTATAATACACCCGATTATATGAATGTTATTAGCATATGAAGCTAATCTTTGCTGAATAAAACATCATACATATCATCGATTGATTAATGATCGGCGTTGTAAATTTGATTTATAAAATAATAATTTCATATCTCGTAAAACACATTTGACAATTATTTATTTCATAAAAATTTAAATTAAATATCATACTTATAATTTTCAAGATGCTATCAAAACTTTCGCAAAATAATAAATTATTTTTGCAATTTTTTTTATATGTAATATAAAAAACGAATAAAAAATAATAGTTTTCTTTAATATAAATTAAAATCTTAAAAAAAATTTAATTTAATGTAATTGTAATTTGAATTTTTAACATTTATTACTTCCAATTATTTTACGTGTAATTTTCAATAAAATGTACTTACTGGATATGTTGTTCACAATGTGTATAGTGAATTTATAATAAAATATTTCGTGAAGAAGGTAGTCTTGCTTGGCGCAGTGATATAGTACTAATTGACAGACATCTACATAGGTTTAGAGAAGATTAATAGTAGCTGAGGGACTGCGTACAATCAATGTAGTGGGGAACAGAGGACAAAGAATAAGAATATCAACCTATCAGAAATCATGTTCTATGAAATATACAGTTTCTGATAGGTTGAAATTCTTATTCTCTGTTCCCTGTTCCTTATTTCTACGAATGTGCGCAGTCCCTAAGAATAGATATGTCCGCGCTTTAGATGGAACCATCGTTACAAGCGCCTCTATGTACATACTGAACTACTTCCATGGATATTTTCGTCGGGTAACACATCTGCAGTCTTTGGTTTTGTTTCATGTTACGTTTGGTTTTATTCTGTATTATATTCTGTACCAGGGAGAAACATCAGAGAGGACACAAGAGCCTTTTTCCTGTAACCGCAAAATGCCCCTGCACACTATTGTCTTCTGAAGAAGAGGATGCAAACTACATAACAATGAGCGATATTCATAGTCCGTTCTTATTTTAAGACTGTCTTAAGTAATGTCTTAAGATGCTAATACGACCCTCTGATTGGTTCATGGCATCTTGAGACTGTACTTAAGACGGTCTTGAATATAAAAATCGATTATGAATACCGCCCTCTGACTTGACTTCTGATCGTGACTTCTTAAGACTGTACTTAAGACGATCTTGAATATAAGATCTGACTATGAATATCGGCCAATACCCATTTTTTTCGATGCTTCTGATGAAAATCTAATGAAACAAAAATTGCTGAAATCTTTATTAATTTAATAGATTTATTTCAGCGATTTACTTTCATCAGGAGCACTTGATTTATTTCCATAAGGAGTATATACAATTTGTTATATTGTACAACTTTACAAGCTATAAATACTTTCTAAAGATCAAAATATATGTAAAAATCGTAATAATTAAATAATTTTTATACTTATAAAAGTGATGAAAATTAATTCAGAATAACCTAACGGATAAATAAATAATAAGGGTACTCAAAAACTCAAAAACTAAGGTGTGAACTAAAAGTTAAATAAAGTTATTTAAAGAATATATTTTAAATAAAATCTATAAAAGAGTTATTTAGTATTTATTATTTTAATAACTATATTTCTGACTTATTTCTTATTTAGCGTTTTAAATAAGTTTCCCGAATTTATTTTATTAATATTTTAAATAAGTCGTATAAGTTTTTTATCGATTCCTATGATTTTATATTTTAAATAAGTTTTTGGAACTTATTTTATATTTTTTATTTTAAGTAAATCGTAGTTATTTTACCGAGCCATGATCGGCATAAATTATACGTACATAAGTTTAAAGAATCTTTGAAACCCAGAATAATTTGCATCAATAATAGTAATTTTTTAATTATTTTTAAAAAATGAAATGATTAACAAGATATTTAATACTTTTAATCAAAGCTGTATTAAGTGCAAATTATTTCGCAATATTAAAAAATTTGCATGTATATAAAGGATAGAATATTATCAATCTTTAAGTATGAATCATTTAAAAGTATAATGAAAATTGAGACAAAGTTGGAATATCAAAAATACATTCGTGAATAATTATCAATTACCAATTATTAAAAGAATCGCGCAAATATCTAATACAGGATTAAACTAGTGTCAGAGATATGCCACAAAGCAAAGCGCGAAATGTACGATGATATCCGTTTATCAAAATCATGTAAAATACGAATAAACCGTGAATATTTTTTATACGCAATAATTGGGTATCCAAACGACGCGCGACGAACAGCGAAGGCACGGTCCCCCTCGCTTTTCGCCGCGCGACGAGGGGGAGCGTGTCGTTGCATGGCGAGGGGAAACGTGCCGCGCGGCGAGGGGAGGCGTGTCGCGCGGCGCGGTAGTTGACTACGTCGTCATTTCGGTATTCGCTCGGTGACCTTGGAAGGAGACGGATGTGCAGCACGCTTCGCGTGTCGCATTATTCCACGAAAATTAAATATAATATCTACGAATTGATACTTATAATTTGTGATCTGTAAATGTCGAAGCGACTGCCGTTTGTCGAAGGTATATAATTATATTATCATAAGCTCGAAATAGACATTGAAATATATGATAATTTAATTTAGAAATTACAAATTATCACGTTTAGACTGATACTTAATAATGTCCTCTTTAATAATTACGAGTGATAGCATGTCGATGGCTTTGCATATCACTTTCTATTTTCGAATGCGCATACACACGACGCATAAATTTAGATTTATTAAATTACCGAATTACTACTCAAAAGTAACAAAAAGTGAAAATGCGTTAATCTTTTCTTAAAAATATTGCGTGCATTGAGCGAATTTCATATAACGAAAAATTATTACATCTATATCTTAAATATTTCAAATTGTATTACAAACTAATCACTTATTGTAATACAATTTGAAATATGTAAAATATAGATGAGTTATGTGCGTAACAAATTCAAGAAATAAAGCAAAGATCGTAATAAAGCCTATTCAAAGAATTTTAAAAATGTAACGAATAGATTATCTTATTTATTTCATGCGTAATATGCGTTAATATTTCAACAGTTAGATGATCGGCGCGCGACCTTTGAGATTGTTTTGGCGCGAAAGGGCGGCGCGTCATGTTCATGCGAAGTTACCGCGCAGTCATTTCATTATCGAGGTTCGTACAAGCAGGTAACTACATCGCGTATCGCTCTTCACATTTTTTTTTGAAACGTAATCGCAACAAATGCTAGGTAATATGAAACGTACTTTACTGAGTACTAAAAGTATACAATTACTAGCTCGCACGATTAATTATCCATAAAAAAATCGAGATAACAATTATATATCACGTATATTTCATATGATTAGTGATTCAGTCCTTTTATCTACTCTAAATTTATTTCGCAATGGTGACAAATTGAGTGTGTTTGATATTTTTAAAAGTCAACTGATAATTGCATGATAATATAGATAATAACTGTATATTACATTTTTCCTGTGAGGATGTCAACCCAATTCTGAGAGGAGGAGGAGGAGGTCTGGGAGACATCGAGCACCGACGGAGCAATCTTGTAGTAAATATCATATTTTGCTTATATGAAATCAATATTTTTTATCTGTTCATTTTTTAGTCGTTTTGTTTTAGAATGATTTAAAAATGATAATAAGAAAAGAGGATTATTTTTTGAAATTTTATAAATATTTTTATATATATTTTAAGATCTTTTTTAGAAAATGTTTAATTATTTT
>NW_017259390.1:497226-498536 GCF_001594045.1 Atta colombica
CACGAACTTTCCGGACAACCCAATAATTATATAAAAAATATTTTTTCGTCTTATTTTTTGTCTAACTGAATAATGAATTAAAAAATTCAAATTTAAAAAAAATTACATTGAGAAAAAATATAGTTAATTTTAACTAACTAAAATAACTAAAATAAAATATTTAGTTCATTACCAACTAAACATTTACAGTAAATAAATATTTGTTCAATAAAAATGATTGTTAAATCAAATTAACATTTCTAGTATCAAATAAATATATCTTTATATTAAATATTTATTTGGCAGTATTCAATTAAATATTTATTAAAATTGACTATATTTTTTTTCAATGTATTTAAAAAATTATATGGTTATTATATAATTATTCATTATAATTTTGTGTTTAATAAATATTTTTTTTAATTTTTCAATTTTTTGCTTAAATTTTTAAAAATATTGATTAATTTTTTTCTGCTCTATTTTAATTGAGATTTCATATTCTTTTTATTACAGAATCATTATAGCAACATTACAAATGTAACTTCGTTGTTGCGCATCTGATTGGTGAGTAAATTAATGTTTTTATTGAGATAACAGATATATGGTAATTTTATTAATTACTATATATGTATATATGCATATACACTTCAATTTAACTGATTGTTCATTGAACATTTTATTTTGCTAAACGCAGTGCATATATTTATAATAATATTAGATCGGGGAAAAAGTTTCTTCGTATTTAAAAAAATTTTTTTGCAAAAGTTTTTCATTTGTTGGGAAATTTTCGTTACAATTATATCATTCGTTAGAGCACAGTTGTAAGAATCTGTTTTTTAAATTGCAAAATACCGCAATTTAAAAAACAGATTCTAATCGAAGTCAGAATTATAGGAAAAGCTTCAAACTTTCACGATAGATAGTCGAAAATTTTCATAAATTTTTTTTGGGCATGTGAGAGATCCCTAAAGTAAAAAGAAAATTTTTCATCTTTCATCTGTCAGTTCATAATTTTTTAAATGTAGAAATTACCAAACTCACAGAAACTCAAAAAATATAGTAACGAAAGTAGAGATTTATTTCGAAAATATAAATTTTAAACCCTTTTTTGAAATTTAAATTTTGTTTATTTTTGACGAAGATATTGTATAAAAATTCTGAATTAAAAAATACGAAGAAACTTTTTCTCCATTATGTAATAAATTTGAAAAATGTATATAAAAGTATAATTAAATTATAATTACACTTTTCTATCTAGTAACTAATTTAATAGTTACTTTTATAATTATTGTATATATTTTTTAAATTTATTATTATAAATATAAATATTA
>NW_017259390.1:498636-502580 GCF_001594045.1 Atta colombica
ATATATAAAAGTTTATAAATAATTGTTTATCGATGCAATTATGTCCAGCACTGAATGGTACACTGAAAGAAAATATAATTTTAATAAATATTTAATTGAATACTGCCAATTTTAATAAATATTTATTAAATATAAAGATATATTTATTTGATACAAGAAATGTTAATTTGATTTGAACAATCTTTTTTTTCTGAACAAATATTTATTTATTGTAAGAAAATGTTTAGTTGGAAGTATTGAATTAAATATTTATTAAAATTGACTATATTTTTTTTCAGTATATATATATGAGTAAGAGTGATTTTGGTTCTTTTGGCAAAAATCTATCTAGATCAAATTGTATTTTTGGATTTGATTAAAGATTGAGATTTTTATTAACTCCATAAATATTGATTTGTATAATTGTCCTATTACACTGAGAGAAAAATATTTGTAACTATTGCCAGAATTATGATTATTGCTGCTATAATAATAATAACAGTAACTATATAGTTCTAGCAACAAATGTATATGGTTGGCAATCTAAAATGACTATAATTATAGTTATTATAACTAAGTAAGTTATAGACCATAAAATAGTTGAAATTATCATAAAAATGATTCAAGTGATTATAATTTTATAGTTATATTTTGGGACAATCATATTTTTTTATGGGTAGTAATATGTAATTATAATTACAAACACCAAACATTTTTCTTTCAGTGTACTAAATATGATTCTGAGAAGCATATTGTAAAATGATATAAGTAATAATATTTATATAATGTAATTTATTAATAATAATTATACAAGTCTTATTAAAATTTTAAAGTTGAATATTTATCTAATATAAAATGGGAACTTACAGTTATATAGCTTAATATAAAATATTATGTAATAATTATTTAAATTTGCTGAATAACATTATTTTTTGAAAATATTGAATATTATATATGTAGTTTTATGTGTAAAATAGTTTAAATACTATACAAATTAACATTATTACTGGTAATACAAATATAGAAATCTTAGAATTTTTGAAATGAAAATCTTGCATTTTATACAGATTTATTCTTGCAATCGATGATACTTCAAATAGCAAGATTATGTTTTTGTTGTTTTCTTGATGATAAAATATCAGAAACGTTATATTGACATCAATATGATGATAAGTGCAGTAGAAAGGATTATACGACAACATATTTTTCGTTTCCCGCAGATTATCTAATTTTGTCGTGTTCTCTATAAACATTATAATAAAAATCTGGCCAAAACAAATCGGTCTTTTGATTGCTCGCCTCTTCCATTCGGTATATAATTTCGATAGTTTCGTACCTTTTAGGGAAAGAAAAAAAGTAAGAAAAAAGAGGAAAGAAAGAGATAAATAATTATATATCTGTTATTTTTATCCATTTCAAACTCATATTAAAGGATTTCTAGTACTCTTATAAAATGAGAGCGCTACACTTAAAAAAATCAAGTGCTCCTGTTATCGGATCTCAATATTGAATACTCGATAACGAGCTGAATAATCCGACAATCAAAAAATCTGGTGTTGATAAATTCAAGTTTTATTTTCCTTGTTATCATTCCATCATGATTAGTAAATTAGTAGATTAATAAATTAGTATGTATACTAGGAAAATAATTAAGATGTTTACAAAGAGATTAAATTTTAACGGATGACGGAATAATTGATGATTTTCAGACATATTTCTAGCGCAAATAATCACTGATTGTTCATTGAATATTTTATTTTGTTGATATATATTTATAATAACACATAATAAGTTTGAAATGTATACAGTAATTATAAAATAATTATTAAATTAATCAGATATTAGATACAAAAAATATAACTAAGTTACAGTTACTGAAAAAAGTAAGTCTAATTGTAACTTTATTATATCAGTAATTACTTACTTTCCCATCTCGTACGTAATATACATTCTATGTTTTTTGATACTTAAATCGACATTTGATTCAAATACTTGCATTAATGTTGCTGACAGGAACAAATCTTATAAGAATTGAAATAGGACAAAATATAGGTAATATGAGTTTGTAGCCGAAGATTCTTTAAATAATTAATAGGCTCCAAATAAAAATTATGTATCAAAGAAGCTATTGCCTTCATTTCCAGCACAGTAAATTGATGACCTTAAAATTTAATATGTATCGCAATTTGATTTTATGAAAAAGTATAAAAGAATCTACTATTATTCATATCGATGCAATTGCATGGTCCAACACTAAACGGAATGTGCGAACAAGGATGATGATTTTGAATGTTCTCAGGCAAAAATCTGAATCAAATACTTCTGGATTTGGTCAGAAATTTGGATCTCTGTAATCGTAAATTCTAATAACTATGACTGTTGCAGCAGGTACTAAATATGATTCTAAAAAACAGATTGTAAAAATTATAAATTGTATGTATTATTGTGGACGCGCGCGCACAAAATTATAAATCTTAATTGTAAGTTTTGAGGGGCGTAAAAGGTTCACTAGGATACAACATGTAATGCTTCCTTTATACATCTATCTAAATATAATATTACAGCTGTTGCAACAATTTGATAATAAATTTCTCTTCATTCTCTCATAGCAGTTGATTTCGCTTACTGATTGTTTATAGCAGTTTTAACGACATTTCTCGTTAATTTTAACAGAATTCCATGCTCTATAATCTTTTTTAAACATAGATCTCGATTTTTACATATTTTTTATTAATTTTTTTTAATGTCTGAATGTAGCATGTCACTTGCCGAAAATTGTCTTGCTAATTGCTTGTATGCTTGCTAATTGATGTAGCAGTTTTAGCGACAATTTTTGATAGTTCTATCAGATTTCTATGCTCTGTATTCATTTTTATATAGAACTATGTATGTAAAATGGTCTATGTATAATGTATGTCAACAACTAAGGCATTAAACGAATATTTCGGAGATATAGCCTAAATTATACAAAATAGGGGAAACAAATGTGAAAACAATGAAAAATTTCAAAAAATATGAGCTTTATAGAAAAATATATCAGATAGAAGTTATAGTGTTCAGAATAATTTGCGAATACATTGATCTTATCAGTATGATCTTTACATTAAGAGATATCTCATATTTTATATTAATGGTATTACGACACATTTTTTAATATCTCAAGGGATTTTTAATCACAAGAATATTTATTTTATCATTTTAAATATTTTGTATTAATTACATAATGTGCTATCAAAAGGCAAGAAATAAAAATAAGTTTTTACTAGTGTGGTTTTCTTTACATAATTTTTATTTAATCATTCGTATTTTACATGATTTTAACAAATAGGTATCGTCGCGCTTTGCTTTTGTCATCTCTGGCACTTGTTTAATTCTATTTTACTTGCATGATTCTTTTAAACATAATTAATAATTATTCGCATGAGGTATTTTTGATATTACAACATTATGTGTTATATACTCAATTTTTATTATTCTTTTTAATGATTCATACTTAAATAAAGATTGATAATAATGAAAATATTCTATATATTTTTTATATAAAGATACATAAAAATTATATTTTATATAAAGATACATTTATATAAAGATACAGAAATTTTCAAAATTTTTGCAAATTTTCTTAATATCGTGAAATAATTCGCGCTAAATACAGTTTTGGCTAAAAGTATTTTGGCTAAATATCTTGTTAATCATTATTTAATTTTTCAGTTAGTAAATTAATTTAAGATATTACTACTACTGCAAATTATTCAGTGTTTCAGAAATTTTTTAAACTTATGTATAATGCCGATCGTGGCTCGGTAAAATAATTGTTACGAATTATTTAAAATAAAAAATAAGTTCCAGAAATTTATTTAAAATATAAAATCGTAGGAATCAATAAAAAACTAATACGACTTGTTTAAAATAAAAAAATATAAAATAGTTTCTGGAAATTTATTTAAAATATTAAATAAGAAATA
>NW_017259390.1:502705-503236 GCF_001594045.1 Atta colombica
ATATAATATTTTTTCCGGGTTATTATAAACTAATAATTACTTATTATAACATAATTAAACTAAGATATTTATAAGCTGTGTAAACGCGCAATAAATCTAAGAAATAAAACAAAAACCGTGCAACAAAGTCTATTAATCAGAACATTAATATATATAAATGGTTATAAATTGAAGATATATATTGCATTTACATTTTAAACAATGCATGTTATTATTGCTGTTGTACAATAGCAATAATAAAATTGTTTAAAATGTAAATGCTATATATCGTCAATTTATAGCCATGTTTATTAAAAAAACATTTAATTTTGGATTACTAAATAATTAAATTTTTTGGATAGCCGACACTTGAACGGTTTTTCATTTTATAATTTGGAAAGTCAACTTTAAGATATTGAAATATATTTTTCTTTTAAATATTTTTATATCAGAATTTTTGTATGAAAAAGTACATTTTTCTTATTTTGTTAACTTTATTTTAAATTTAATTCATATATTGTTTATTATTAATATACAACTTTATAAATACTT
>NW_017259390.1:503336-505981 GCF_001594045.1 Atta colombica
TTACACGTAAGTTTAAAAAATTTTTGAAACACAATAATTTGCAGCAATAGTGTTGTTATAAATTAATTTTTAGCTGAAAAATTAAATAATTAATAAGACATTTTATACACTTTTAGTCAAAACTGTATTTAGTGCAAATTGTTTCGCAAGAATTTGCATGGATCTTTACATAAAGAATATATAGAATATTATCAACCTTTATATAAGTTTAAGTATGAATCATTTAAAAAAGAATAATAAAAATTGAGACACATAATGTTGGAATATCAAAAATACTCCACACGCAATAATTACTGATTACGTTTATAAGAACCGCACAAATAATATAAGATTTAACAAGTACTAGAGATGCCACAAAGCAAAGCGTGAAATGTACGACGATATCCGTTTGTCAAAATACGAATAATTAAATAAATCGTGAATATTTTTCATACGCAATAATTGGGTATTCGAACGGCGCCCGAGCAGTGGAAGGTCATGCGACGAACAGGGTGGGGGAGCGTGCCGCGGCGCGGTGGTTGCTACGTCATCACTTCGGCATTCGCTCGGCGATCTCGGAAGGAGACAGACGTGTTTTACGAGTCGCTGCGGATGTCGCATTAATTAATGAAAATTAGATATCTACGAACGCGAATTACATAGGGTTGCCTAAAACTAAGTGTATTAAAGGTTAATAGGTTCGTACGATTTTTGTTTTATTTCTTAGATTTATTATGCACATACACAGCTCATGGATATTTCATGTGTTCTCACATGTACGATATAAAATTGAGATTTTTATTGTTAGATACTTCAAATTGTGACTTTTTATCACTTTGAATTATAGAATTGTCGTTTTCGTTACTCCGCATTCTTAATACGAGAAAAGTAACAGATAAATTATTTAAATTACATATCTCTAAATATATATGCATGCTATTTAACATTTATACGTATTATTATATAATATTATTATTATATAATATTAGTCGAAATTGTTTTATAATTTAAAATAAATTTTGCATTTATCTTCATTTAAAGGATATATAACATATTAATCTTTATTTAATTGTAAATTACAAAAAAAGAGCAATAAAAATTGAGATATAATGTTGGAATGTCAAAAGCATTTCACGAGCAAGCATTTCATGAGCAATTATGTAAGAAAAACCATGCTAGTAAAAACTTCTTTTTACTTCTTGCCTTTTGTCAGCATTGTAATTGATACGAAATATTTAAAATTATAAAATGAACGTCATATATGTTCTTCGGTGTATCACAATGTAATTATGATATATATATATATATATATATCACAATATATGTATCACATTAAACGACTCGCGCCGCTAAAATTAAATACATATAAGAAATTGTTTCATTAATCGGAGAACATTGAAAATGTAAAAATTATATTATTTTATTTCGTTAATATTTCGATAGTTAGACGGTTGGCGCGCGACCTTGGAGTAAGGATGGTACGGGGTGGCACGGAGCGGTGCGTCATGTTTACGTGTAGTTACGGCGCAGTCATTCCGTTACCGAGTATTCGTACAAGTAGTCGTGTCGCGTGCGACTCTTTTTCACACTTACTTTTTGAAATCTTATCGCAAAGTATGCCAAATATAATACGAATATTCACACAATACGGTTATTAGTATGATTAATTATTCATTAAGTACAACGTTTCGTTTTTTTATATTTAGCATTTTTCGTATTTAAAAAAAAACTGTGAAAAAGAGCGACTGTCTGTATGAACGATATTAGTATGAACGAGTCATAGAAAAGCAACGTTAATGTTCTCGTGCAAATAATGCTATTCCAGCTTTCAATTAATATAGTTTAATAATTTATTTTTTGTGCACCATTCGTTATATGATTTGTTAAAAAATTAACCGTAATTTTGGAATTATTTATCGGTAATAAAAAAAACATTTATCTTTTTATTAATCTTTAGCCTATTTTATTGACTTTAATCTTATAGACATCATCTATGTATAAATAAAAAATTCAGCCCTTTTATCTGCTCTGAGTTTATCTCACAATGATAATGAATTGCAGACGTAATATTTGTTTCTAAAAGTTAATCGATTGCATAGTAATTGCATAGTAATATAAGTAATAGTTATATATTACATTTTTCAAATTATCTTTCCTCTCACGGGTACGATCTTGATGTGATGGGAGGACTCAGTACCCAGAGGATATTTACATGAAAAAAAACGTTTTTTTTCTCAAGTATTTAAAAATTTTTGGATATATCTAAATGTAATATATCGAGATAAATTTTTAGATATTGAGTAAAATCGTTCTCTTCGTAAAAAATCCAACGGCGAAGTTAACGTACCTTCGCCGCCGATTTACTTGAAAATGAACGAACCGCAGCCGGTTCGTCGCGTCGCGCGTTTCGGGAGTGCCGTTCAAGTTATAGGACTCAAGTTACAGTTCGCGCGCGATTATATTTTATTATTCGCGAGTGTTTTACGCGAGTGTCCTGTGCGAGATGTTAATCATATTCTGAGAGAAGGAGAAGAGAAGGAGGTCTGGAGAGACATCGGAGCAACTTTGCGGTAAATATTATTTTTTTTCTTCTGTAAAATAATTAACTTTTTTTTGCTTGTTTTAAATAAATATATCATCTATAAAATAATTATATAAAATAATTC
>NW_017259390.1:506002-511713 GCF_001594045.1 Atta colombica
TTAATAAATTATAATTTTATCTACATTAAAAAAATTTTATAAATTATAATTTTATCTACATTAAATGAAAGGAGAGTTACTTAAATTTTACTTTAAAATTTTATATAAATCATAATTTTATCTAAATTATATAAAAAAAGAGTTACTTCAAAATTACTTCAAAATTTTATACAAATTTATTTTTACTACGATCTTTAGAGAATATATAATTGTCTAATTAAATAATAGATACAAAATTCGATGCTTACAAAAATTGTCTTCTCAAAATTGCATGATTATGTTTCAGCAAATTGCATGTGTTCATATAGCAATTATTTTTTAAAATAATTTAATTTAGATTTTAATTTATTTGTTGCAGAATGTAGTCGTAGTAGCGTTGCAGATAACTCCACTGATGCGCATCGAGTCGGTGAATGATGAATCAACATTTTTATTGGGGTAACAGATGATAATTTTATTATAGTATCACGGAACAAAAAAGATTAGTCGCAGCAACAAAAGTTTGCGTGTGGTAGTTAAATTCCAATAGTAACATAGGGATATTTAACATCTTATATGTGATGTCTAATTTCCATTAGTTGAGAGCCCTAAATATTATCGTTGTAACAGACAAACATTTTGGTATTATGTCGATCTATTGATCATTGCAGCAAATGTTTTCTGTGTAGCAGATTATTTGATAGCAAGTTTCAGTAAAACCATATTTAGCTGTGATAGAGACAATTTTCTTACACTGACATGTCCGATAACTATGATAACTAACTTCATGCTGCTAAATAAATTGATTTGTAATAGTATACTTATAAATACATTCTTTGCTATCACGTCCTTATATTAGCTCCTTTGTATTAGCAAATATAAATTAATAAATTTTATAGCTACAGTAGCTAATACAATTTCAGAATTAGCTGTAGCCAGCAACATTTTTTTTCCGTGATATTATATACATACTTGAATACATGTATGCATAGATTTAATAACAATATACGGACAAATGTATGTATAACATTACATACATTCATTTCCTTAAAATGAACAAGTTACTGATTAAGATAAAACTGATTAGGATAAATCCTTGGGGACGTTCTCATAAATGGTATTATGTCGCGTAAGACATGATAGCAGCGTTTTGATCTTCCTTTATTTGTCCCGTGACTTGAACATTTTCGATGTTTTTGATCGGCGTAGCTTTTCGTCTGCGAATATAATTCGTATAATTCACGAATATAATACGTTTTGAACAAAATGTGCATATTATCTCAAGAAACAATACTCACAGCCTAAGATAAATTAATCTGAGGATAATTAATATAAAGATAATAACAGTTCCTACCAACGCCAAAGCCAACGCTCGTGTTTACAGAGATTTTGCTATCTCATTCGTAGCCACTGCAATACAAACAACAATCATGTACCTGATTCAAATTTTTCATCGTACTTATTTCCTTGACGCGTAAAATAAACTATTCGTAACATTAATGACATTAAGTTTATTTTGAATAATTTGCTGCCAATAGATCTTTAATAAAAGATTTTTTTAATATTTAGTTTTTAAAAAACTTTGGAAATTAGCCAATGAAGTTTGAAAATTTTGTGTAGTATAAAAATACCGTATCTCAAAAACGATATTATTTAGATATAATTTCAAAGATGTAATATCGATATCTTATTTACATTCGCATTTTGGCTCCTCGCTTCAATATCCTGTATCCAAACATTTTCTTAGAAATATGCCGATCTTTTCGTACTGTGGTAGGCAGTGATACTCTACGGCTCCTTCGTAAGTCATCGATCCATTCACTACTATTACTCTACTGTTCTTTATCAGTCCCGGATGCTTACAACCAATCGCTAAAAGGATATTGCGAATGAATTTAAAATTCTTCTAGTAGTTCATCATAATACTTTAGTTATATATATTTATTAATTTATTATTATATATAAAATTATTTGTACTGAGTGATATAAAATTTAATGTCTTCAAAATTTATTCACAAAATATTTTTTTATTTTTTCATATAATGAAATTATATTCATATAACAGGAATTTTGATTATGAAGATTATTAATATTTTTTTTTACTAAAAATAATTATTAAATTTTAATAAATACGTTGCCAGAAATTGAAATTGCAGCACCAAAAAATAAATATTTGAACGAAACTCTATTACATTCATAGAACAATACAAATAAATGATAAAAATTTCACAAATTTATGTTTAGTGTGGACTTTTAAATTTTTGCGGATGGGCAGCTCTGTTTGGGGCCATTTTCTTTTACTTAGTATATACATGTATATTTTTCATTCGATTTTCATGAAACTTGTCTATGGGGTATTAGATAATGCTTTATTTGAATCTGAAATTAAAAATGAAAATTCGAAGTAATGATTCTAATTTGAGGGGGGGAGGGGGGGAAGCAGAACTTATAAAAATAATTTGATTATCATAAAACTCGGTTTTAGGAAATACTTAATTGCAAAGTAACATCAAGTTTTTAATTTATAACAGATCAGATTATATAAAATATTAGATTAGACAAGTCAAATTTTTAAGATGATTGATTAAGATTCTTCTCGATCGCTTAATTCCAAATTCTATTCTATTTAGTCTAAGTATAATTATTTTCTCATTTCGAAATAGCATCACTCCATTAATCATTATCGAGATAGTACCTTCTCGAGATTCCATTCAGTCTGTAATTCCTGATACAATTATATGTGATTTCGCTGCCAACATAAATCGTTTACGTAATCTATCACACCATTTAAAATCGAAATAATCTTGCTATATATAGTTGATATCTGTACAATAATTATTTCAATCAATAATTTTAGGAAAATATTATTGATATCGCAAATTAAATTATCAAGGAAATGTATAAGATATCTGATATCGATAAAAAACTTTTCGACAGTTTAATCCGTTCTATTCTCCCATGAATATTATTCAAAGAATTAATTAATTTAAATTAATATCTTAATATCTAGGTCTTAATATCGACACTTGCCAAAAATTGCCTTGTTGATTATTGCTTATTGTTGTTGTAACAGTTTTAGCGACAGTTTTTAGCGATAGTTCTATCAGATTTCTATCCTGTACATTTATTTTTATATAGAGTTATATACATTCTAGAAAGCTGTAATTTCCAATGTGTGATTTTTTTTTATTGCAAAACGCATGATTTGAGTATTAATTTATTAAATACTGTGAGGACAGTACTCACATCATGTTTTTTATCTTTACGATGAACATTTTTGCCTTGTCCTCAAAGCATGCATTTAAATTTAAGATCATCTATATTAAACATGTACTTTGAAATCAATATTATAAACAATTTTATACGATTTATGCATACTTCAAATACAAATATGTTCAATATTTCCAGGAATATTTCCAGGACAGTATCCAAAATTATATAATTAACATGTACGATGGAAAATTTACTGCCTTTAAAATATGCGTTTGATATAAATCTTGTATTAAACATATATTTTGAGATCAACTTTACAAATTGCTTATGTATAATGTATATTTCGAAAACTAATGCATTAAATAAATATTTCGAAGATATACTTAAATTATACAGGGTAGTGGAAATAAATGTAAAAAAACTGAAAAATCTCAAAAAATATGAGCTTTAAAAAAGTGTATCGGATAGAAGTTGGAAGGTCTGTATACTGATCTAATCAGGTTGACCTTTATATTAAGAGATATTTCATATTTTATATTAATAATGCTATTATGATACATTTTTTAATATCTCAGGAAATTTTTAATCATAAGAATAATTATTTTATCATTTCAGATTTTTCATATTAATTACAACGCGCTAGCAAGAGCAAAAAATAAAAAGAGATTTCTGCTAGCGTTTTTTTACATAATTTTTATTCAATTATGCATATTTTACATGATTTTAATAAATGGGTATCGCCGTACATTTCGCGCTTTGCTTTTAGCATCTCTAATACTTGATTCAATCTTATTTTACTTGCATGGTTCTTTTAAATATAATTTATAATTATTTGCGTGGGATATTTTTAATATTCTAATATTATATCTCAGTTTTCATTATTTTTTAAAATGATTTATACACTCAGAGACAAGGTTGCTACGTTTTAAAAAAATTTTCTTTGTTATAGGATTAAAAAAATTTCTTTGATTTGTAAAAAAATTGTTTTGATTTAAACATTATTTTTTTAAATCAAATAAAATCTATTCGATTTAAAGAAATTATGTTCAAATTCAGGAATGATATTCAAATCATGATTTCTTGGATTTGAACATAATTTCTTTAAATCAAATAAATTTTATTTTATTTTATAAAATAATGTTTAAATCAATGAAATTTTTTTCAAGAAAATTTCTTTCAATCGAAGCAATCTTATTTTTGGGTATAAATAAAGGTTGATAAAATATTCTATATTTTTTATGTAAAGATACATGCAAATTTTTTTAATATCGTAAAACAATTTGCGCTAAATATAACTTGGCTAAAAGTACTTTGGCTAAATATCTTGTTAATCATTATTTAATTTTTTAGTTAATAAATTAATTTAAGACACTACTACTGCAAATTATTCAGTGTTTCAAAAAATTTTTAAACTTACGTATAATTATAAAGCCGATCGTGGCTCGATAAAATAATTATTACGAATTATTTAAAATAAGAAATAAAAAATAAATTCCAGAAATCTATTTAAAATATAAAATCATAGGAATCGATAAAAAACTAATATGATTTGTATAAAATAAAAAATATAAAATAGTTTCCGGAAACTTATTTAAAATATTAAATAAGAAATAAATGAAAAGTGTAGTTATTTAAAATAATGAATACTGAATAATTCTTTTACTTTTAGAATAAGACATGAATGACGTAATTCAGTAATTCAAAAATAACAAAAAATACAGTAAGACGTCATATCTTATTAAAAATACTATATATATTGCGCGGATTGTGTATATAATATAAAGTTCCCGAGAAAAATATTTGATATATATAATTATATTATAATGATAATTATATATACAAAATATGTCCATACATATATATATATAAAATATTTTTTACCGGGTTATTACAAACTAATAATGTTATAACACAATTAAATTGATATTTATAAGCTGTGTGAATGCACAAAAAATCTAAGAAGTAAAGCAAAAACCGTGTAACAAAATCTATTAATATAATGCTTAATTAATAATTTGATTAATTTTTCGTTTTCCTGCATTTTTCGTGTACGATAAAAAATTGAACGTAACTTTGAAATTATTTAGTAGTAAAAGAAATATTTCTCTTTTCTATTAATCTCTAGCTCCATTGACTCTAATCATATCTTTCAGACATCGTAATAAGAGATTCAATCCTTTTCCATTCTGAATTTATATTACAATGGTGACTAATTGACGTATGTTTGATATTCATTTTTAAAAATCAACTGTTAATTGCATAGCAATATTCAGATAACAGCTGTATATTACATTTTTCAGATGATATTTTCCCTCTCACGGGTACACCTTGACGTGGTGAGAGGGCTTAGTACTCGGAGGATTTTTACACGAAAAAAATGGTTTTTCTCAAATATTTAAAAATTTTTGGATCTATTTGAATGATAGATCTAAACAAATTTTTACTGAGATATTGAGTAAAATCGTTCTCTTCGTGTAAAAATCCAACGATGGGGAAGCTAACGTACCCTCGTCCGCCGA
>NW_017259391.1:0-273 GCF_001594045.1 Atta colombica
ATAGGAGAATTATTTATTTTTAGTTGGGTTTTGATAAAATTTGTTATTGTAATTGGTGGCGGGGAGGTGGGAGGAAGGAGTTTGATAAGGTATAAAAATAAATAAGGAGGAAGCAAAAGTAGGGAATACAGAGAGTAGGATGGGTAAGAATAAAGGAGGTAGAAAAAAGAATATTATATAATAAGAAATAATATTTTTAAATTGACAATTTAACGTTATTGGATTAAACTAATTCTTTATTTAAGGAAAAAGTTAAATAAATATTATTTATTA
>NW_017259391.1:1043-3021 GCF_001594045.1 Atta colombica
TTTAGTTAAAGAAATCAAATAAAAATAAGATTCTTTCATTTTTCTTAAATTAATTTAAATATAGTTATTATTATAAATAAAAAATAATCAAGCGAGAAAATAATATAATTTGTATAAGTTGTATATTATGTAAGTATGGTTGTATAAGAGGAATATTAAGGCTATCAATCTAACTATTCATTATTTGAGAATCCCTATCTAAAAAACGACTCATTATTAATATTTTTTTCCTTAATTCTTCTTTAAAATGATTAAGTAGATATCCCCCGTTAAACCATAGATTTACAGAAATACCCTCAATAGCATAAAAACTCATTTAAACTAATAATATTTTATAATAAATAAATAATTCAATACATCTCCCTCTCTAACTTATTTACCTTTTTCAATTTATTCCTTTTTAATTACCTAACGATATCTATGCCTATACTTAATATTTATTTATTAAATTTTAATACATTTTTTTTAAATTTAATACATTTTAATGACAGAATAGTGCATTGAATTTAAGCTTCAATTAAAAAGATTTTTTTATATCTTTTATTAAAAATTAATACATGATCTATTTCATTTCAAAACTTTAACTCCCCTACTTATGATTTAATGATTTTTTTCCATGATTTTGATATAATCATTGTAACATTTATTACAATTTTAATTTTATTTATCACATTTAGATTAATATTTAATCAATTAATTCATCGATTTTTATTAGGAAATCAAACAATTGAAATCGCATGAACTATCCTTCCCATATTCATCCTTATTGCTAGCCATTTCCTCAATTAAAGTTCTTTACCTCACTGATGAAATCTTTAACGTAAATCTATTAGGAGTACAACTTTGCTTCCGCCGTTTTCCTATAGATGGCTTTAGCGGTAAGTGGTGATCGAAATAAATAGATCATAGACGTCATACAATAAACTTGGGCATGTGTCAACATAATCCCATAGAAACATTAGTCGATTTGTGTCTGCATCATAAAGTTATTCTCGATTGAAAATGTCAGTTTACGAGCCAAATTCTCATTATTTGCGGGAGGTTTTAATTTTTTGCTTCAATATGAAGAAATCTGCGGCTGAGGCTCATCGAATGCTCTCAAATACTTATGGTGAGGCCGCTATTAGTGAAAGAACGTGTCGTGAATGGTTTCAACGCTTCAAGAACGGTGATTTTGACGTCCAAGGTCATACTCTGTATTTGGTGGGACCAGCTCGGCGTAGTGTATTATGAACTGTTAAAACCGACTGAAACAATCACAGGCGATCGGTATCGAACGCAATTGATGCGTTTGAGCCGAGCATTGAAAGACAAACGGCCGCAATACAACGAGAGACACGATAAAGTGATTTTGCAACATGATGCTCGACCCCATGTTGCGAAAGTGGTCAAGATATACTTGGAAACGTTGAAATGGGAAGTCCTACTCCACCACTCTCCAGACATTGCTCCCTCTGACTATCACTTGTTTCGATCAATGGCACACGGTCTGGCTGACTAGCACTTCCAGTCTTATGAAAAAGTAAAAAATTGGATCGATTCGTGGATAGCCTCAAAAGATGACCAGTTTTTTCGACGCGGGATTCGTACGCTACTCGAAAGATGGCAGAAAGTAGTGGCCAGCGATGGACAATATTTTGTATCATAAATGTAACTAGTTTTTTACAATAAGCCTCGAATTTTGGAAAAAAAACGGCGGAAGCAAAGTTGTACATAATAAATAACTATAAATAACTATAAATAACTATAAATAAAAATCTAATTATATATTTTTTAAATACATTAATTATATGACAATAAAAGTTACTTTCCCTGCATAAAAATTATACTACCACACATATGACATATAAATAATATTACAAAAGATTAACAAAAAAAATTAATTGAACAAAATAAATAAAAATAAAAATTTAAACTAAATAAAAATTATCAATTAACAACTTAATTTTAAAATTTCCTAAAATTAAATATATAATAT
>NW_017259391.1:4081-8058 GCF_001594045.1 Atta colombica
TATATATAAAATCCTCTATCTTATTTAATTATTATATTTTAAAGTATTTATTATTTTAATAATAGTATCATCAATTTATATTTTTCTTTATATCTTATACAATAAAATCAATACAATTTCTTATATTATATGAAATACTCCCATATTTATTCAAAAAATGTTATTTTTCTTTCTTTTTACATCTATTAAAATAAAAATATGAAAAAAATTACTAAAATAATTAACCTCTCTCTAATTAACCTCCCCTCACCTATTAATATCTCCTACTGATGAAACTTCGGTTCCTTACATGGTATTTTTTTCTTAATCCAAATCATCATGGGACATTTTCTCTGAACTTTTTCATTACTGCCCTAATTTTTAATTGCCTTCAATAGAATCATTCATATTATCCAAAATGTACCTAATCGCTGAATCATACGTAATATCCATATAAATGGAGCCTCTTTTTTCTTTATCTGAATATACCTATACATTGAACGAAATATTTATTACAACTCTTTTAACTTAACATATACTTGAATATCTGGTGTAACAATTTTCTTACTTTCAATAGCTACAGCTTTCCTTGGCTATGTACTCCCTTGAGGACAAATATTCTGGGGAGCTACAGTAATTTCAAATCTTATATCAACTATCCTGTATATTGGAAATATATTAGTCATATGAATTTGAGGTGGATTTTTAATTAATAATTCTACATTAAACCAATTTTTTTCCATTCACTTCATTCTATCTTTCATTATTCTTTTAATTATTATATTCCATCTATTTTTTTTACATCTTACAGGATCTTCAAATCTTACGGGAATAAATAGAGATCTTTATAAAATCCCATTTCACCCCTATTTTATTATTAAAGATCTATTAGGCTTCAATGTTATTATATTATCTATTTTTTTATATATCATATTATCTATTTCATTATAATATCTATTTTTCTTCTTATTATCCTTCAATACCCTTATATATTCAGAGACCCTGATAATTTTTGGCAGACACCTGCCAATCGTTTAATCACACATACCCATATTTAATCTGATTGGTACTTCCTTTTTGCTATTCTCCGGTCTATCCCTAATAAACTTTAGTCCTTACTAAAACAATTAATTTTATATATCACCACGCTAAATCAATTTACACACATCCTTCATGTGCAATCCTACCTAATCAATATTTTGAATATTTATTAATACATTTATTCTCTTAACTTGGGTAGGCGACCAATTGAGAATCCATATATCCTTATTAGTCAAATGCTTACTATAACTTATTTCTTATTTTTAACTCTCTTGCCCCTAAACAATAATATAAAATATGAAAATTTATTATTTATTTATAAATTTCTAATTCTTTATCTTTCCCCCCAAGTAGTATTTACTAATAATTACTTAAATCACATTCTTAAACAGCCGCTTAAGTCCCAACTTCCCGTATTTCCGTATTATCTTAAATCTTAAACTTTTATCCTTACATTACCATATTCAATTAAACCTATCTAATCTAATTAATTTTTCCAACTATATCGGTCAATTCCGGTCAAAAAATCGACCAATTAGGGACTAAATTTGGACATTAAACTGAAAAATTGTTCATTTCCAGGAAAAAATTATTCAATTCCGGGCAAAAAATCGACAGAAATCAAACAAAATTTGGATATTAAACTGAAAAATGGAACATTTTCTGTTCTAAAATCGACTAAAAAAATTACCACCAGACAAGTTTAGTCATTAAACAGAAATATTAACATTTTCCGGTAAAAAAATAGACCAATTACGGTTCAAAAATGGTCAAATCCGGTCAATAAAATAGACAATTCCAGTTCAAATTTGAACGTTAAACGGAAAATTTGACCATTGAAAATTTGATCAAAAAATCAGTCAATTCCTGGCAAAATATCGATCAATTCGGAATGAAATTTGGACATTAATCTGAAATATTAACAATTTGAGATAAAAAAATATTCCAATTCTTTTCAAAAAATCGATTAATACCAGACAAAATTTGGACATTAAATTGTAAAATAATCCATTTCCGAATAAAATATCGGCCAATTCCAGCCAAAAAATCGACCAATGTCAGACAAAATTTGGATGTTAAACTGAAAAATTGATAAATTCAGATCAAAAAATCGGTCAATTCCGGGCAAAATATCGATCAATTCGAGAACAAATTTGAACGTTTAACTGAACAATTGACCATTCAATTAAAAAAATATGCCAATTCCGGTCAAAAATTCGAACAAAACGGGACCAAATTTCATATTAATCTGAACAATTAACATTTATTTTTTAAAAATAAATCAATTAAAAATAGACCAATATCAAATAGGCCAAAAAATAGACCAATCTCATATAAAATTTAACGTTAAACTGAAAAAATTGACCATTGTAATTAAAAAATTATGACAATTCCGGCCAAAAAAACGACTAATATCAGGAAAAATTTGGACTTTAAAATGAAAAATTGACCAATTCAGATGAAAAAATCGGCCAATTCCTGCAAAATATCGATCAATTCGGGACAAAATTTGGACTTTAATGATATTGACCATTTCAAATAAAATAATATGTCAATTCTATTCAATAAATGGATTAATACCACCTAAAAAAACGACTAAAATCAACAGTAAAATTGTACATCCGATGAAAATATCGGCCAATTCCGGTCAAATAATCGACCAATACCAGGAAAGATTAGAACGTTAATTTGAAAAATTGACAATTTCTATTAAAAAATATGCCAATTCCGGTGAAAAATCGAACAATTTTTGAACAAATTTGGATATCAAATCCGAAAAATTGACCATTAAATTAACAAAATATGCCAATTTCGGTCAAAAAATCGACCAATATCAGGCAAAATTTGAGAAATAAACTGTAAAATTGACCAATTTAGATCATAAAATCGTTCAATTCCGGACTAAATATCGACAAATTTGGTACGAAATATGAATATTAATATGAAATAATGATCATTTCAAATTAAAAAATGTGAAATTAAAACAATTCCGGCCAAAAAATTGACCAATATCAGATAAAATATAGACGTTAAACTGATAAATTGACCATTACTATTAAAACAATATGTCAATTCCTGTGAAAAATCGAAAAATTATTGAACAAATTTGGACATCAAATCTGAAAAATTGACCATTAAATTAATAAAATATGCCAATTTCTGTCAAAAAATCGACTAATACAGGCAAATTTTGTAAACTGAAAAATTGACCAATTTAGATCATAAAATCGTTCAATCCGCACTAAATATCGCCAAATTCGGAGTATATCGACAAGTTCGATATATATCAGAAATATGAATATTAATCTGAAATCATGATCATTTCAAATTAAAAAATGTGCCAATTCTTGCCAAAAAATCAATTAATAACAGACAAAATTTGGGCATTAAACTCTAAAATTGTCCATCATTTCCGTCTAAAATATCGATCACTTCCGACCAAAAAAACGACTAATATCAGGCAAAATTTGGACTTAAATTGAAAAATTGTCCACTTTTATTAAATAAGTATGCCAATTCCGATCAAAAAAATCGAACAAATCGACATCAAATTTCATGTTAATCTGAACAATTAACATTTTTTTTTTTTAAATAAACCAATTACTGCCAAAGAATAGACCAATATTATATAAAATTTAATATTTAACTGAAAAAATGACCATTTCAATTTCTAAATTATGAAAATCCGGCCAAAAAACGATTAATATCAGGCAAAATTTGGACATTAAATTGAAAATTGACCAATTCATATGAAAAAATCGGTTGATTCCTGCAAAATATCGACCAATTCGGGAACAAATTTGGACTTTAATCTGATATTGACCATTTCAAATAAAATAATATGTCAATTGTATTCAATAAATGGATTAATATCCGACAAAATTTTGACAATAAAATGTAAAATTGTCCTTTTCCGATGAAAGTATCGGCCAATATCGGGAATCGAGAAATGGATC
>NW_017259391.1:9154-11234 GCF_001594045.1 Atta colombica
AAATTTGGACTTTAATGATATTGACCATTTCAAATAAAATAATATGTCAATTCTATTCAATAAATGGATTAATACCACCTAAAAAAACGACTAAAATCAACAGTAAAATTGTACATCCGATGAAAATATCGGCCAATTCCGGTCAAATAATCGACCAATACCAGGAAAGATTAGAACGTTAATTTGAAAAATTGACAATTTCTATTAAAAAATATGCCAATTCCGGTGAAAAATCGAACAATTTTTGAACAAATTTGGATATCAAATCCGAAAAATTGACCATTAAATTAACAAAATATGCCAATTTCGGTCAAAAAATCGACCAATATCAGGCAAAATTTGAGAAATAAACTGTAAAATTGACCAATTTAGATCATAAAATCGTTCAATTCCGGACTAAATATCGACAAATTTGGTACGAAATATGAATATTAATATGAAATAATGATCATTTCAAATTAAAAAATGTGAAATTAAAACAACTCCGGCCAAAAAATTGACCAATATCAGATAAAATATAGACGTTAAACTGATAAATTGACCATTACTATTAAAACAATATGTCAATTCCAGTGAAAAATCGAAAAATTATTGAACAAATTTGGACATCAAATCTGAAAAATTGACCATTAAATTAATAAAATATGCCAATTTCTGTCAAAAAATCGACTAATACAGGCAAATTTTGTAAACTGAAAAATTGACCAATTTAGATCATAAAATCGTTCAATCCGCACTAAATATCGCCAAATTCGGAGTATATCGACAAGTTCGATATATATCAGAAATATGAATATTAATCTGAAATCATGATCATTTCAAATTAAAAAATGTGCCAATTCTTGCCAAAAAATCAATTAATAACAGACAAAATTTGGGCATTAAACTCTAAAATTGTCCATCATTTCCGTCTAAAATATCGATCACTTCCGACCAAAAAAATGATTAATATCAGGCAAACTTTGGATTATAAATTGAAAAAATGTCCACTTTTCTTAAATAAATATGCCAATTCCGGTCAACAAATCGAACAAATCGGCATCAAATTTCATATTAATCTGAACAATAAACATTTTTTTTTTTTTAAATAAACCAATTACTGCCAAAAAATAGACCAATATCATATAAAATTTGGACTTTAAATTAAAAATTGACCAATTCAGATGAAAAAATCGGTCAATTCCAAAATATCGAACAATTCGAGACAAAATTTGGGCTTTAATCTGGTATTGACCATTTCAAATAAAATAATATGTCAATTTTATTCAATAAATGGATTAATACCAGACAAAATTTTGACAATAAACTGTAAAATTGTCCTTTTCCGTTTAAAATATCGGGCAAATCCGGCCAGAAAAACGACTAATATCAGGCGAAATTTGAACGTTAAATTTAAAATTGACCAATTCATATGAAAAAATCGGTCGATTTCTGCAAAATATCGACCAATTCGGGAAAAAATTTGGGCTTTAATCTGATATTGACCATTTCAAATAAAATAATATGTCAATTTTATTTAATAAATGGATTAATACCAGACAAAATTTTGACAATAAACTATAAAATTGTCCTTTTCCGTTTAAAATATCGGGCAAATCCGGCCAGAAAACGACTAATATCAAGCAAAATTTGGACATTAAATTGAAAATTGACCAATTCATATGAAAAAATCGGTCGATTCCTGCAAAATATCGTCAATTCGGGAACAAATATGGACCATAATCTGATATTGACAATTTCAAATAAAATAATATGTCAATTCTATTCAATAAATGGATTAATATCCGATAAAATTTTTACAAAAAAACTGTAAAATTGTCCTTTTCCGATGACAATATCGGCCAATATCAAGCAAGAAATGGACCAATTCCAGACAAAATATGGACGTTAAACAGAAAAATTGTTCATTTCTCTTAAAAAAATAAAACAATACCGGCCAAAAAATTGACCAATATCATATATAATATGGACGTTAAACTGAAAAATTGACCATTATTAAAAAAAAATATGCCAATTCCGGTCAAAAAATCGACCAATATCAGGCAAAATTTGAGAAATAAACTGTAAAATTGACCAATTT
>NW_017259392.1:0-7107 GCF_001594045.1 Atta colombica
CATCACTTACCGTTAAAGCCATCTATAGGAAAACGGCGGAAGCAAAGTTGTACACCTAATAGTTAGCAGCTCTGCGTCGAGTTCTTGCTGCCGCGCGAACTCATTAAGATCGATTTCGACTAATAACCAATTGGATTCAACGCGAGAAAGGAAGTCGGTGACGATTATTGCTACTCGAAAAGTGCTCAATGCGCATAGTGAACTGCAAATGAATGAAAGTTATCTCTGCCGCCGTGGCGATGCCTTGTCAAATCGTTGCATAAATGCGTAGATGATTTGTGGTCTGTTACCATTCTGAATCGCGTCCTTCTATGAAGTAATGAAAGTATTTGACCGCTTCGAAAATGGCTATGAGTTTTCGTGAGATGGTCATTATAATTTCGTTGCGCCGAGCTAAACTTGCGAGAGAAGAATGCGAGAGATTTCTATGAATTATCTAGATGTTGCTCAAGGATTGCTCCATTGCAAAGTCAGATACGTCATAAATTAGGCGTGTTTCGTCAGAGGCTGAGTCAGAGAAATGTGACAGTTGTGCCGACAAGACATCCTTATATTTGTTGAACGCTTCTTCGGCTGTATGCGTCCACGCAATTGCCCATCTATCATTCTTACGCGAGTCACGGAGATATTCGTTCAACGGTGCTTTCACGGTGGGTAAAAATTTGCGATAAAATTTTATAAGGCTGACGAAATGATGCAATCCGTGTAGGGTCTGGGGAGGTCGCGTACTTTTCGTAGGGTTGCCTTGCAACTTTTGCTATTAATTACGAAACCGAGGAATTCCAACTCGTGTTTACTGAACTAGCATTTCTCAGTATTAAGACGCAAGTGAAATTTCTTTAAACGTTGCAAAACTATGCGCAAGTGCTCTTCGTGTTCCTTCCGAGACGCTGACGCTATAAGTATGTCGTTAATAAACGCAAATACAAATTTTAAATCATGCGCACGAAAGATATATCGCTGAAACGTTTGATTCGCATTTCTAAGATTGTAGATTATATAATTGTATTCGAATAACCCGAAAGGTGTGATCATCGCCGTCTTAAGTATGTCTTCTTGCACGACGGGAATCTAATTGTAAGCTTGATAGAATCGAGTTTGGAGAATATCTTTTTTTCGCGCAGATTGAAAGAACATGCAGATGCGATACAGAAAATTTGTCTGGTACTGTAATCGCGTTTAGTTAGCAATAATCGCTGCAGGTCCTCTAAGACTCCTTTTTATGCATCATGTATGGGACTTGACCAGGGACTATTTGCAAATACCTAATTCTATTAGTTTAAATTCAGCTTTTACTGTCTTTAGTTTACGGGCATAATTGTCTCAGGCATTCGGCTACCATAGTAACAATATGCAACATCGTTATTAACTAAGGCTGATTGTTCGAGGCCGATGACTTCTTTCGGAAATTCGGCTAAAATATATGTGAATTTTGTGGCGGGATTGACTGCTTAATGGGTAGTTATACAGCATCGATGAATCCTGCTGCAAATAAATTGTTCCGGCCATATAGAACGGGATTAGCCTCTTAAATCAGCTCCTATTATTGCATACGGAACAGATGCATGCTATGCAGAAGTTTCACATGAGTGGACATATGTCGAGATGAAGAATATGAAACGCCTCCCCATATGAATTAATGTGGGTGTCGTTCGCTGAGTACAATTTAAAACTGCTTGATATTTTATTTGCCGTGTTAGGCAACAAGGAAGCAATGAGATTTCCGCGCTAGTATGAGAAACACTTTCCTAATTACATGATCACGTATGTGGAGATGAACAGAGGTGTTTCAATCTACCGCACTCGCCTCCGCAGTGGCAAATGTCTCTGTTCTCTCGCATTTGCTCCTGTGATGGTCTTAAACTTTGGCCAAGAATACGGGTATTTTTTGGTGCTTTTACATGCGAGCGTCTGATTCCCCAAAAATCCTTTGCGACTCTAACATATGTTAGAGTGCTTGCGTCCGACTCCCCTTTTGTCTTCAACCTGCTTGATCGCTTGACTTCCGCCGCGAAAGTTGCTAGATCCGCAGCAAGGCGATCAATTTTGCGATCGGATGACTTCGATTCTTTAAGCAACGCGACATTGTGTTGACTTACTAGAGATTTCTGTTATTTTGCCTGTTATTTGACTAACTTATCTAACTCGATGCATTTTGAAGTCGCGAGGATACTCCTAACATATGATGACATATGATTTTATTGAAATGTTTCAAAATGTTTCTTGCTTACTGAGATCTGTAAATGAATTCTTAGCACTTTTTCTAGTACATTAGCTGCGTTTAGCAGAAAAAATAAAATTTTTTAATATGATTGGTCTTACTCTTAGTTTTTCATTGGATTTAAGGCCAGTATCCACAGTACGTTCTTAATTAATCTCAAAACTGTCTCAAGCAATGTCTTAAGATACTAATACGACTCTCTCTTTGATTGGTTTATTATCTCCCTTAAGACTATGTCAACACTCGCTTAAGACTATGTCAACTTTTGAGCAATGTCCATGGATTTTGTCCTAAACGTATAAACCAACTATACTTAAGAATTTCACAACAGTTGTAAAGGTGTTTTTTCTTTCTCACTGACTACATTTACACGACACCCTTAATCGTGTTTAATAACATCCGTAGTTATGAAAATGGTTACTGATTCTGTTTTGACTTGAGGCTTGAGGGAGTTAATGCATTTGATGCGTTTATGCAGCAGTAATGCACTTTGAATTTGGGCACGTTGCGTTCGGCTCAGTTCGGCTTAGTGCGACAGCGAGATACGTCCTTCTCGCGTTCGGCAGTTTTCGGTGCATCGAGCGTAAACGAAACAACAATTAAGAGCCTTACTCGCGCTCGACGCGCTGAAAGCTGTCGTAGCGCGCGAGAAGGACGAACGTATCTTGTTGTTGCGCTCATTTGCGCTGAATGAGCCGAACGCGTGCCCTAAATCAAAAGGTCTGTTTGTTTTAACTGAATTTCTTCTTACAAGGTTCATCTTTTCTCATTTTCTTTTCAACAGAGAAAAGGAAGAAAGATGGACCGTGCAAGAACTTTAGCTAAAAAGAATCAGATCTGTCATGCATGCAGTTTATGTCAGTGCTAGAATTTATTTGCACATTTCGACCAATTTTTAACTTGGCCGATTGGCATTTAGGCTGTGCGAGAGTGAAGTAAAAGGCAGGAACCAAATCAAGTAAAACAAAATCATTAAAAAAACTATTGAAAAAATAGTAACAGTTACAAATTACAAGTAAAAATAGTAACAAATAAACGTTTTTAATACGTTATAAGTGTCCGTAGAAAACATTAAAAATAACGATCAATTAAATGTTTATAAAACCAGTATAAAAATTTTTATAAAACGTTTACTTTTTACTACAATAGAACCATTTTAAAACGTTTTTAAAACGTTTACCAACAAATTTATTTAATGTTTTTTTAATAACATCTATATCCAATTTTATAATAAGTCCTGGACGTTTGTTCACTGAAAAAAATGCACGTAATTTTACATAGAAGTTACATGTATATGACCGGAAAATTATCTAAATATGATTGGAAAATTTCACATAAACAACTAGTGAAGGGGCAATTAGAAAAGCTCTGATTGGTGATCTATGTGAATCTGGCATCCCACTTAAAGAAAATAATATTTTTAAATATTTTTAAAATAATATTTTTTAAATTAAACTCACTTATACTTTGTACTCGTTTGTATCATCTTACTTTTCATTTCTATTTCAAGGGTTTCAAAAATATAAAGGTTTAAAATAATGTCCCTTAAGAGTGTGCTGACAAACAAAATCGATGATGGTACAAACAGGATGATACAAATGATGACAGGTACGAAATAGCACCCGTTTAGAGATTTCAAATATCTCAAGTAGAATGACATTTTTTTTAATCCTTTATATTTTTGAAACTCTTGAGGTACGAAAAGAAAGATGATACAAACTTGTACAAACCGAGTTTAATGCCTAAATAAAAAAAATATTTAAAAAAAAATTATTTTTTTTAAGTCAGGTGCCAGGTTCACATAAATTTGATTGGTCTCTCTCAAAGAGATGAATATTATAATTAGAGCGCGTAGCTGCAAATACAGGGTACTATTATTATGTAATATTAAAAGACACTATTTTATTTATGCGTTCTGTCGTATGACAAATTTTTTAAGCCTGTTGATTGGCTATAGGATAGAGAGATCCGAGGATCTCTCTGTCTTGCACACATTTTTCGTACGACAAAATGCACAAATGAAATAGAGGCCATAGAGTATCTCAAGTAAGAGCTAGTACGGACAGAACGCGAATGAGAAACCAGAAATGTATTTGTAATCTGCTACATAGTTAGACATTATAACTTGACAAATTCATGTTATTTCATTAAAATATATAATTCAATGCGTTTCTTTACTTATTTATTCTTTATTTATATTTTATCTTAAAAAACAACGATTTTAAAACGTTTGTACAACATAGTTATTTTACCAGTTCCTAAAAAAACGTTTTTAAAATACAATAACTTTAAATGGTTTTAAAACAAAAATAACCATTCCTAAACATTTTATAAACGTTGTTATTCTACTTGGGAAATGAAAATCGGCAAGTAAATCCCAGCACTGGTCTATGCGCTTCATGCGTAATTCGGAACGAATATATGTGGTAATGTGTCCCTTAAATGAGAAATCCTTCTAAGGACTCTAAAGAAGAAGAAGAAAGATTATGAAGAAGTCGAAACAAATAATTTAAAGTCTTGAAAGTTGTTTATTTTATATTACAATTAAATTATTTCATCTTAATTAATCTTAAATAATTAATTAATTAATTAAAATAACAAATAAGTTTTAAGTTTGCACGTCAATCTTCAAAGTTTGACGTTATTATATTATTATGTGTTGAACATCTTTAATTAATAATTAAAAAAATGTAATAAAATAATATTATATACACTACTCAACAAAAAATAGGAAATACTTTCGAACACGTTCAAAATTGCGCAACACATTCAGAACATCGTAACTCGGTGAAAAATCATCGTAGACAAAAAATAAAGAAGCATTTGAAAGCTTGAAATTTCTGTTTTTGAAATCGGTAATTGGTATTTCAATCTTTTACGGGCACAAGTGGAATTAAAAAATCGAATTAGAAAAATTTTGTACAAATTTTACAAAGGTCTGACATGAAGTAAAAATTACAAAAATGTGACTTACAGCAGTTGAAACAATGAATCTATATCTTCAATTTATTTTTTTATTGAGCGTTGTATGATTTTTTTCATCGAATTATGAAAATTGAAGTAAAAAAAAATCACTTGCTTCAATATTGAATAGCTAGGTGAAAAACAAATCATGCAATAATCAATAAAAAAATGATCAATAAATTAAAGATAAAGATTTATTTTTTCGACTGCTGTAAATTGCATTTTTGTGTAAGTTTTACTTTATGCCACAGATCTTTGTTAAATTTTATACAAAATAAATCTCAGATTTTATCCATTTGTCCATGTTCAGTAGCTTCATAAAAAGTCAGTTAAAATATCAATTATACCGATTACGAAAGTAGAGATTTTAACGTTTAAAATGCTTTTTGAAAAATCTCATTATGACTATTTTCGACAAAATTACGCTATTTTAAGTTAAAGGATCAGTTAGAATTAGTATTAAAAATACCAAATTCAAAGTTTACGTATCTCTATGAAAAATAATTATGAAATGTTGAATGATTACTATTTGTAAAAGCAATTTAGCTTAATGTCATAACTTTTAAATGTTACGAATCAATGTTTTTATATAAAAATTTTATTACAAACAGTGCTAATTTGAAGTAGATTTTACAAAATTAAAAAACAAACTTCGATGGCTTGCACGAAACAAAAAATGTTTTCGGTTCTATATCTGGAAAAAGAGAACATTATTTTTCCAACTGGCAACCCCTATGTGCACATTAGGTAACGCTAATGTCGGCGGTAAACATTATTTTCCAGGAAATAATAAAAAAGAGTGAGAAATAAGAGAACAAAAAAATTTAGTTATTTCCTACTCTCAGCGAATCTAATCCTAATGTTTTCTGCACATTTACATACAAATACGAAATATTTTTTCATTTTTATTTCCTGTATTATAAATTATATAATAATTGTGTAATATTCTTTAAACATTAAAAATTACGAAAAAGATTTAGTTTATTTATTATTGTAAGAATTGTAAAAAAAAAAGAGTATTTATTTAATGTTAAAAGGAATCCAAATCTAAGCCAAAAAAATCAACTATGAAAATATAATTTCGTAAACAAATGAATTATAAAAATAATAAAAAATTAAGTGCCTACAACAATCGAAGCTAATTAATAATCGATCTTTAATTAATAATCGCTTAAATAAGCATTAAAGCTTTAATAAGCATTCAATGTGATTTTTATACATATATTATATGTGTACATGCATATTGGTATACATATTTATAGTCATTTGAACTGCGCTCCGAATTGGTTTTCCGGATTTATAAACGTGGTTAAACTACTGTAATAATATCACAAATGAAATTAAATTGACAAGTAATTTTTAATAATTCGATGCTCAGGTATCATATTAGAAAGATGTTAATGTGTTAAAAAACTGTAAATAATTATATTGCGAAAAATATTACCTCAGCCGGGAGTCGAATCTGGATCTCTTGTATTACGTACTTGTATTTCTAAGTCTTTAGACTACCGAGACCTTAGTAATATTCTTCGCAATAATCAGTATATGTATGGAAACAACATCTTTCTTTCAGACAATATAAATGTAATATAACAATAAGAATCTTATTTTAGATCGTACATGAAATTTATTTACTTTTTCATCATATTAACATCATATTAACATCATTCATTCACATGATGCCTGATTGAGCATTGAATTATTAAAAATTGCTTGTCAATTTAATTATGTTATTAAATTAATATTAATTTAATATGCATGTACATATATATATATATATACATGAATTGAAAACGTTTTATGTAGACTTCTTGGCGACTGTTTAGAAGCAGCCGACCCTGAGTCTCGCGTTTTGGCAGTGACTAGTATGAGAGAGCACCGGAAATAAGTATCGGTGATGGTAACATAGCGAACAACGAAGG
>NW_017259392.1:7207-9443 GCF_001594045.1 Atta colombica
GAATTTAAATAATCTTGCTATGGACTGACCTTATTATTATGTTTTCAAGTTTCGACATCGATGAAGTAGTTACGATATTGATTGCGTATAACGACTTGAAACGATAATCAAACTTATCAATGACTTTCCATGGCATAAAACATTTAAGTATTTCTCTGATTTTTAAAGATTTTAGAGTTATTTGAAATGATTATTTAAAATAAGTTATATTACAAAAATATTAAATTGAAAAAAAATTGAACAAACCAATTTTATTATGTTAATTGTTTTATCAGAATAAATCTTTAAGTCTCATATTCTTAGAAGATTCATATTTCATTTCTTGTAGATATGTAATATTTAACATTATTAATACAATTTTTATCAAGTGCTTATTTTGCTTTTAAATAATATTATTAATTAAAATTCCTTTGAAAATATACACTAACAACAATATTTAAAAATATTTACATTAAAAATATATTTGCATTAACAATTACTTTAAAGATTTAAATTAAATTTTAAAGAAAAAAACAGTATTAATTAGTGATTATAAATTTCAATTATATTACGAAATAAATGTTTTATAGAGATATTTTTGTGACTGTATTATATTAAAGGATTTTAAAACATATCATTCATATTCATATTTCATGTTGATTTTATTTTATATGTATAAAATATGATATAAAATATGATAAACTGATTCATGTAACTAAAGCATATAATTATGCATTAAAAAAAATAAAAGTGACTTTTTATATCCTTATCTATAAGGAATAAAAGCATATTAACAAACTGTCTCTTTTAAAATTAGATATTTTTTGTTTAAAATTTTTTCTTACAAATGCATTCTTTTTGAAATATTAAAATGATTATTTAAAATAAGTATTATATTACAAAAATATTAAATTGAATATTGAATTAAATTGAGCAAATCAATTTTATTATGTTGATTCGTTTTATCAATCAATAACTGGTTTTATCATGTAATTTTTATTACGTTAAATTGACGTAACAAAGGTTATATCAATCTTTCGCAATCCATATACATAATGAAAAACAAGATTAAAATAAAAATTTCAGCTTTGTAGTGATCTATATCGTCTATACTTATCATCAAACAAGTAGATACGTATTAAAGCGTATTAGATATTCATAATCTTAAATAGTTTCTGCGTGTCTGTTATATGGTTCGTTAGTCCATCATCTTTTTTACAGACCACCGAAAATGATCTTGAAATTTTTCAAGACGCCTGGTCTAAAGACAGGCCAATTGAAAAATAAACTACATAAGATATTGCAAATCGAAGCTTCAGTGATCAATCTTGAGACCGAATTGTGTTATTATGTGGAAACAGAATCGCTGGAGGAAGATGAAGTTCAAATATTAAAATGGATCTTATCACCTCTCTCAGAAGGAGAATGTTTGCGATGTGATAGTACATTCAGTAATACTGAAAACCACGTTATTGAAATTGGACCCAGGTAAAATTTTATATCTCACAATTATATGTTTTATCTTGCCTTAAGCCTATTCTACAATGTGCTTTTTGTTTCCTTGCTTTTTATCTCTTGTTTTTTTCCCCTTTGCAAGTTTTATCGACAATTGTGTTTCTTGCTTCATATTTCTTGTTTTTTTCAAAATTCGTTAACTTCTATTCGGGCGACATAAAAGAAAAAGCAGATAAGAAACAAAAAACAAGATGTAAAAAAAAGTAAAAAGCAAGAAAGAGAAAACAAAAAGCACATTGTAGAATAGGTTTTATAGTTTTGTTTTTAATAATTTTCATTGATGTTTGTATATTATTTTTTTATGTACTCAGCAAACGAGAATGGATTAAAATTTTTTTCTATCCGAATGCGTATTTTAAAGCGAATATTTTTTTTTGGATTTAATTGGATTCAATTAGATTTAATTAGATTCAATTGGATGTAATGGTTTGGAAAATTGTATTTCCTATTCATAATTTTGAATTTAACAATATTCACAATGCACAGAAAAAGCTAATATTATTTTTAGATTGAAAGGCATAGAGATATGCTCCATGCAATTCCTATAAATGAATAAAAATGCATTCAGGATTGAAAAGCATTCATTTTAATATTCAATATTTCTGAAAATCTGAATCCATTTTAATTCATTTCAATCCATTCTGGATATTACGTATAATATTGCTATGCTTGTTTTTAGCACTGAGACACTACCGCATCTCCAGATATACAGAATGTCTTATAATATATCATATATATATAT
>NW_017259392.1:9548-10612 GCF_001594045.1 Atta colombica
TAATATAATATAATATAATTATATAATATCTAGTAGTAATATATAGAAGTATCCTAATAAAAAAAAATTTTTTAATACATTAATATGTATAAATATACATAAATATTCATAACACGTATAATCATATATGTGAAATATGTCCGTACTCATTCATGTATCCTTCTTTTTTTGTAATTATTTTTTAATAGATGTAATAATGTAATAGAAATATAGTAGTGAAAGTATAAAAAATAATTAAAAGGACAATTTTTGCATTGTTTGTTTTAGAGAAAAACAAGTTTGGAAAAATGTTAAAAAAAATTGTTTATACACAATTATGCATACACAATTATGCAATTTCATATATATTGGGTTGTCCGGAAAGTTCGTGCCGATTTTGAAAGAAAATTGAAATGCAGAAGATTTAAATTTTAATATACATTTATTAAATTTAAATCTTTTGCAGCACGAACTTTCCGGACGACTCAATAATTATACATAAGTCATTTTTTTTTACATTTCTTCAAACTTGATTGAAGACGTAAATTTTCCGAATATTTCTGAGTATTTCTGAAAAATTCCAATTTATTTGTATAAAATTTATGAGAAAAATTTTCACAAGGAGAACGATAAAAAAATCCTATCGTTCTGAATATGGAATCTGATTCGTGAATTCACTAATTTGAATCAGATCTTATAGAAATCTTGTACAAATCTTATAGAATCCGATAAAATAAGATAGAATTCATATCCGATCAATCATTATGCTTGCGATAGAAAATGATGTAAACTTATAGAAAACGATACAAATTCATAAAAATCCTATCATTCTCAATCGTTTTCTATTAATTTTTTTTATCAGGGAATAGAGATGAAAATGACCCAATTTGACAATAACTTACCCGGTAAATTACAGTAAATTACTCGGTAATGTTTTGAGGCTGGTAAAATAGTAATTAGAAAATTAAAAAAATAAAATAATTTGATATAAGAGTATTTAGTCTTAAGTTAAAAACGCTTTGTTTAACTTAAATTTTCATTTTGACACTATATATTGATATAATAATTAGGAAATTATATATATA
>NW_017259392.1:11122-41948 GCF_001594045.1 Atta colombica
AGACGTTGCTCCCTCTGACTATCACTTGTTTCGATCAATGGCACACGGCCTGGCTGACCAGCATTTCCGATCTTATGAAGAAGTAAAAAATTGGATCGATTCGTGGATAGCCTCAAAAGATGACCAGTTTTTTCGACGCGGGATTCGTACGCTACCCGAAAGATGGGAGAAAGTAGTGGCCAGCATAACTTTGAATAATACTTTGAATAATAAATGTATAACCAGTTTTTTACAATAAAGCCTCGAATTTCGGAAAAAAAACGGCGGAAGCAAAGTTGTACATCTAATATATAATATGTATACATGGATCGTTTGATAAATTTGGTAAATTTCCATGAAATGATGCTACAATCCATTTGATGACGCGACATCTCGAAAGATCCATTCTTTGAACCCCTTCAGGCCAAATTTCAGCTAGAAAGGACGCATAATTCACGTTTGGTAGTTAGTGGTCATTTGAAGCGAGATTGGCGCGCAAAAAAGTGCTCTTCCATCAAGACAACGCGCCGTCCCACAAGTCGACCTTTGCAATGACAAAATTACGAATTGGGCTATGAATTGATTCCTCATCCTCCCTATTCTCCGGATTTGGCCCCGTGTGACTTCTTTCTGTTCCCAAACTTAAAAACTTGGCTCAGTGGGAAGAAATTCTCGTCAAATGAGGAAATCATTGTCGCCGTCAATGAGTATTTTGCAGACTTTGAGACAGCCTACTTCAAATATATATACCAGATGTATAAGCTTAAATCCGCTGTTTTTTAGTCAGAAAAACACATTTTTTTTCCTAGCAAAAACGAATTTATTCAAAGTACTTGCCCTCGCTAACTATACATTTTTCCCATCTTTCGGGCAATTTGTGTATACCACGCCAAAAAAATTCCTCACCTTTCGAGGCAAATCACTCATCAAGCCATTTTCGGACGTCTTCGTAAGAATCGAAGTGCTGCTCAGCGCGTATCGACGAAACCAGGTGATAGTCAGAAAGTATCAGGTCTGGTGAGTAAACGGGATGGAGTAGCACTTCCCAGTTGAGTGTCTCCAAGTAATTTTGGACCATTGTTGACGTGTGCGATGGTGCGTTGTCGTGGAGGAAAATCAGTTTGTCATGTCTTCCGATAATGCGGTCTTTTTTCACACAGAGCACGGTGCAATTTGATCAGTTGTTGGTAGCGGTGAGCATTAACAGTTTCACCAGGTTTTAACAGCTCGTAGTAGATGATACCCTTCTGATCCCACCAAACGCACAGCAATCGTCTTCCGTCCGAAGCGATTTGGTTTTGAGGAAGATGTTGATGGTTGGGCGAGATCAATCCAAGATTTCTTGCGTTTCTGAAAATAGATCCACTTTTCATCGCCTGTCACAATCCGATGTAGGAACGACTTTCTTTTTTGTCCGGCAAGCAGTATTTGGCATGTGTTTTGGCATCGCTCCATCTGCCTATCGTTCATTTTGGGCGGCACCCATTTTCCGATCTTTTGAACCTTCCCTATGGCATGTAGCCGCATGGAAATGGCTACTTGAGAAACACCCATTGCTCGGCAAGCATTTTTTGCGATTGGGTATCGTCCAAAAGAGCCTGCAATTGTCCTCAACCTTCCTAGGCCGATTTTCACGCTTCTTGTCACTCAGGTCAAAATTGTCGTCATTGAACGACATCGGAAATAACATGCGAAACCAATTTCTGCATGTTATTTCCGATAAAGCATTGTCGCCATAGGCCTCCACAAGCATTCGATGCGATTCGGCAGCCGATTTCTTCAAATTGAAACAGAAAAGCTAAGCTTCCCGCATATGCTTTTTTTTTAGCAAAAAACTAAACATGATTACGAAAGAAAAAATGTATGTTGTTGTATGAAATTGCTGATGATGTGCACTGGTTAATGTTGACAGATGTCAAACACATAAAAAAAAGTGTGTTGTATGCCCAGGATAGTTTTGTACGCTCACTAATGCCACCTATGAGCAAACAGCGGATTTAAGCTTATACACCCTATATATTATTAATAGATACATAATATAACTAGAGAAATTTCAAATAAATTTTTTTATTATAATTTTGAAAATAAAAAAGATGTGACAGTAGTTTTATATTATATTTTTCATACCTTATAAATTTATAATACTTTTATTTGTTTGCTATTTTAACGACTAGACTGTCAAAAATCTTTACTGGAGTAAAACAAAAACATAATTATGTATGAAAAATAAAATAAACTTTCTATAATTGCATTATTGCCGGAATACTTAAATAAAAATATATTATACATAATAATTTTACATAATACAATGAAAAGATTTTAAAATATTAATACAAAGAGTCATATGTAAAAGTAAAAAGTATTAACATTTTTATTCCTCATCGCTCTTTATTTGATGCTCACTATATATTTATCATCGGAAGTAAAACTGTCATTCATAACAGTGTTGGTGGCATTCTTATAAGAGACAGAGAGTTTATGAGAATTATGAGGAATTGATTTTATTGTTCTCAAAAAATATTGCACTGCAAGCTTCGATATTTTTTCATGTTTCAGTCTATTTCTTTTCAAAGAATGAACACTTCCATATTCTGACCAATTTCTTTCGTAAGCACAGAATGTCGGAGACAGCTGTAATAATCTTAATGCAATAGGTGAAATTTTTTCAGAGTCACACATATTTTTCCATCAAAAGAATAGTTTATGGCTTGCGGCACGCTATAAAACATCGTATGAGAAAAAACCTGTATGTTCTCGGAAATCTCCTAAATTGTTAAAGATTTTTCCATTTTAAATTTTCAAATGACTGGCCAATTTTTCTATTATTTTATAAGAATAGATTAATTGAATGTTGATGAGATTCTTTTTTAACAGATACATGGCAAAATGTATAGATTTAAACACGTTTCAGATCTATCGTTAACTGCTTTCAAAATTTTCAAATGACTGGCCAATTTTTCTATTATTTCATAAGAATAGATTAATTGAATGTTGATGAGATTCTTTTTTAATAGATACATGGCAAAATGTATAGGTTTAAACACGTTTTAGATCTATCATTAACTGCTTTCAAAATAGTTTGTCAATTTTTCAAATTATTCACCTCATCATTTTTTTCAATGAAATCATTTTCAATTACTTTGCTTAAATTATAAAATATTGCAATTGCGTCAGAAATAATAGCCTTATCACTCTCTAACTGAGTAATATCTCTTACAATAGAGCTTAATATTTTTAGTACACTTTGAATTCTTGGCCAGAAAATTCCTCATCAAGAATTCTATTTTTAATTTTTTTTAGAAATAGTTCATTCAAGTCTTTTTTTAACTTTGTTGTTTGAAGCACTTCTTTGCCTCTAAAAAAAAAATTCTAATAATATAATTACATAACTAAATCTTGTACTAAGAGCTAATTTCAGTGAAATGCTCATTTGACCATACTTATTATCTTGAATACTTTTAAAAGCAGCTAATTTTACATACGAATATTTAATCTCTTTTACAACGTTCTTAGTTTAAATATTTAGTGTAAATATTTTTAAAACATTTCACTATTATTATATCTTTTATTAAGTTTTGAAGAGAATGATCAGCACTGATATATGAGAATATTTTTTATTTTCTTACATTATTTTTCAAGCTGCTTGCTTATTTCTTGGAAATCTGTTTATGAGCATCTAAACCTTTTCATCTTCTACTACTAAAATAATAGAGTCAAATTGCTTAGTAATATATTCACCAGTTTCTCTATTGAACTCTCTATCAGAAGATTTAATAGAAGCACTCAGAGGTATATTCAATATTCTTGCTCCATTAATATTTGTTAGCCAGCCATTTGTCATTATTGCGAGTACTGTGTTTCAGTTCAAGCCTCTTGAATTTTATTTGCAGCATTAACTTTTGCCTTTTTATATTTTGAATCTAACAGAGAAAAAGAGAAGAGAGAAGAAAAAAAAAGAAGAGAAAAGAGGGGGGGGAGAGAGAGAGAGAGAGAGAGAGAGAGAGAGAAGAGACGAGAAAAAAGAAGAGAGAAGAGAGATGGTTATTTAATTTATATCTTGTAGCTGGAATAAATGCCGGTCAAAGATACTTCAAAAAATTTAATAGACATTACTCATATCAAAACTATAGTTGGATGAAAAAAAAGCTCGAGTCAAAAGTCGATTAGCAAAATTTTGTTCACCTACAAGTAGAAATATAAATAACTGTAAATATATAAAAGGAAATTTTAATAATGAACTCGCTTTCGAACAAACTTTTCCTTATCATTTGTTACAGAATCAATAAATCATTTCATTCCATTTGAAGTTCTTGAAGGTGATGATCTTTTTTTCAGCATTATTGATGGAGAAGAGCCTTTACTAGAATTATTTGTCCAATTTCCAAACTTTATTGAATATTCATATCAACATCAACTATTGTCATCTCTTCTGCTCTTTCATTTGAGTGAAAAGAACATTGTGATTCACGATTCTCACAGTTTTCAAGATGTTCTCCTAATTTCATAATATTTGCATTTTTATAATTCATACATTTCCGACTAGTGCATTTTTATCTTCTCGCTTCTCAATAACAAAATGTTTTCAATCAACCTTCCTCTCTCTTCAACTGCAAAATACGTGGGTCGTTTGATAAGTTTGGTAAATTACCATGAAATGGCGCTACAATCCATTTGATGACGCGACGTCTCGAAAGATCCACTCTTCGAACCCTTTCAGGGCCAAATTTCAGCCAGAAAGACGCATAGTTCATGTTTGGTAGTTTGAAGTAGGCTGTCTCAAAGTCTGCAAAATACTCATTGACGGCCACAATGACTTCCTCATTTGACGAGAATTTCTTCCTATCGAGCCAAGTTTTTAAGTTTGGGAACAGAAAGAAGTCACACGGGGCCAAATCCGGAGAATCAATTCATAGCCCAATTCGTAGTTTTATCATTGCAACGGTCGATTTGTGGGACGGCGCGTTGTCTTGATGAAAGAGCACTTTTTTGCGCGCCAATCTCGTTTCAAATGACTACCAAATGTGAATTATGCGTCCTTTCTGGTTGAAATTTAGCCTGAAGAGGTTCGAAGAGTGGATCTTTCGAGATGTCGCGTCATCAAATGGATTGTAGCGCCATTTCATGGAAATTTACCAAACTTATCAAACGACCCACGTAAAATATATATCACTTTGCAGATTATGTTTATGAGTTGTTCGATTTATGAGTGGTTTCGTTCCACTATAGAGCCTCTATTCTCGAAAAATATCGCATATGAAAAACTAGGGAAGTGCTAATATAATGTATGGAAGTGCTAATATATGTAATGCATACTATAGTATTTCTCTAATTTTTCGTATGCGATATTTTTCGAGAATAGAGGCCCAGTTCAAATAATTATATATTTAGAATGAGAAATCGTATTAAATATGAACAAACTGTGTATAGAAATTTAAGAATAATAATATTAAGTTTCATTGTTACATACTTTTCAAGATCATGTACGTATACATATGAGGATACAACAAACCGGCGCAACATTCTTCATTCAGTAATAACGGTTATGTACAGCAGACAATCAACCAACAACGTTTAGGATAGGGATGCCAAATCAGGAACGACGGGAGTGGCGCACTTGCATACAATTGAATTGCACTCACATCGGCCTGTTCCTAGTAATTTTTCACTGCTTCACCAATAAGATTATATTATTTTTCATTAGTTATTAGTGATGATGATGAGCAATTGATATACACCTGTTTACGACATCGCAATCAACACCATCAATCGGTGACCTAGCGCGACATGTACCTACACATTTAAGCATGAGTCTATGTCATATAGACACGTTTTATTACGCTTATATGTTTAGATTTAGTCAACAGCTCTGTTATTCTATCAGCGATTCCTATTAGGAATATTAGAAGAATATTGTTTTACTTTATATATAGATACAGCCTATTTGTACATGAAACTATAAAGCTAATAAATATAGTCAAAATTACTCATAAATTACCATTTTATCGCAATTTTACTGTAAAATTGAATTTGAAGATATTTTTACATTTCTATCAGGGAGGTTTTGTTTTTAAAGTATATATGCATACATACATATTGTATATACAGGTCCTAACGGAAATTTATAATATGCCAAAGTAGATCAAAAATTATTCCTAAGTACGCCAAAAACTATTCTTAAATACGCGGTTTGAAACATGGAAGTTTAGCGTAGAATTCTATTCCTATGCCAAAGTAAGACGATTGCCTTTGTACGTCAAACAACGCCAAACAACGCCAAACAACACAACAAACTATAACAAACTATAGCAAACTACGCCAGAAAATAATCTAATTATGTCCAAAAGTATGCTTAACAACGCTAAAAACTACGCGAATGAACTATAGGTAGTTGGACGTAGGATTTTACTCCTATATTAAATATTTACGTCTTCCTTCGTGAAACTGTACTCTAAGCATAGTTTCGAGTACATCTACATTGTACTTTAAAGTAACATGATAGTATCTTGAACTCATTTGGCATGAATTCAAGATTCACATTGTTGTCATGATGGAATTAGAATGGCATACTTTAATATTAAAGCCCAACTTTGAAAGCTCATTTCACATGCGAAATGCTGCGCTCCTCATATTCTTTCCTAGATGATTCTTATTTGCGAGTTTATGCCGTGCTCTGTCGAGTAAGAGTAATTTCGCGTAAAATAGCGTAGAATGGCGTACTTCATTACAAACTAAAAATTAAAAGGTAATTAAGGTAATAAAGGTAGGTATTGTATTATTACTTTGAAGTTTGGTATAGAAACACAAGAAACGATTTTTTCGTGCAACATAAATTGGCATATTTATTTGTATGCTCTATCAGACTGTAGAATGTAATTCTGCATAAAAAAACGTAGAATGGCATATTTTCTCGGAATACTATGAAAAAATAAAAATTACTTTGGCATAGTTCGGCATAGAAACACGTAGTTCAGGAAGTAATGATTATTATTCACGCGTATTTTAGCGTACTTTCTATGCGTAACTCCAAGTACATTTTATATCTTTCGCGTAGCTTGGCGTAGTTATTTCTATGTTTAACAACGCGATTTTAAGCTACAATCGTAGAAGTTTTTGGCGTACTTTGGCATAGAAATTTTTCCGCCAGGGGGTTATTTTAATCGAATCAGACAAATACTTTAACAAATATGGAAGATACAGAAAATGTTTTAGACAAAAGTTGTATGGTTTAGAGGAAGAAGGTACCGTTGGTTTAATCTTAGATAGTTATTTGAAAGTCACGTGAAGGTCACTTTTAATTTCTTAAATGGAAATTCCCATTTTTCATTGTATTCTTGTAATTTACGTCGAGAACTTTTCAAAACACTATAATAAAATATTTTTTCATTAAGTACTTCTTGAATTATAAGGCTCGAATATTATAGTATACCGCCAGTATTAGCATTATCCAAGATGTCCAACCGACTTCTTGAATGTTGTTTAGGATTTCAATTTGATTAAGATTTGTCAAAATCAAGGTCATTTTCATTTATTCATTTTCACATAAAAATTTTTAATGCAAAAATGAAAATAAGACGTATAACCTCCAATGACTTCGATTTTGACAAATTCTCCGTTAAAATAATAAAATAATTTATTCGTATTATATAGCAAATCGGTCAATTTGATATCAAATCAATTAATCGTAAAATAACAGATTTTTAGCATAATGTCGATCCTTTATTATATCAAGTTAATCCTCGTATCTTTGATTTAATTACGATTGCTACAAAATTACCATTCTAACAGGAAATGATGAATAAAATTAGATTTAAAAATTCAATAAAATAAAATAGAATAGTAATGCGAATACCTATGATATCGAGCAAAGTTGTACGAAATTCAATCACGAAGAGAGAGAAACATTTTTGTATGAAATAATTTTAACAGCGATCGGTATCATAAGTTGTGGTTGTTATTTATATTTATAAAGAAGATGAAGAAAAGAGAATAGGAGACAAATTGAATCTAAGAGGGAATGGTGACACAAAATCGAATAAAAAACCGGCAGGCAATCGCTCCGTGTCGCTTTGTTCGTCATTCAAACGATTGTTTTTTTATGAATCATTTCAGAGACTGATCTTTTAAAAAAGTACGGTTCAGAATCAAGAATCATACAACATTGTCCCAATCCATGATATGATTATTGTCTAATTGGTGTTGTGATACCATTGAACTTGATTCTGTTCTAAACAATTATTCGGTTTGTAAGCAATTTTAAAATCAAATTTATTAGAAATTTAATTTTTAAAAACATCAACTAAAATAAAGAATTGTGAACAATTTTTTTATATCGTCAAGAGAATTGTTTTTGTTGTCGTTATTTATTTATTTATTTGCCGAAGATCTATGAGAGAGAGTTTTAATCCGATTGTTAATTGTAATAAAAATCAAGTCAATAGGATATCCATTATTCAGAAATATTTGGATCATGGAATATATGTTTTGTTCCTGAAGTTTAGAATGAGATAGAAAAATTATCCGGTCAAACTGTCCTATGATTATACCTTTCTTGTGCTCGATAAGGTTTGAATTAAAATTAAGATATCTTTCAGAGTTGATAGGTTTTTTGAAGATATTAAAAATTATTTTTCTCTCCTCTATTATTAATCTCTCTATTATTAATCTCACATAGGAAGCTAATATCATTTTTATCATCATATTGAACTTGATCTTTTCATGATAAGCATTGAATTTACAAAGTATTGAATCAATTTTATCTTGTGATGTTGCGATGACAATGTCATTCAACAACAATAATAAAACGCTATGAAATCAGGAATTGTAGCAAAAATATCATTTTCTAAATCCTATAAAACTATGTTCGCTAATATAGATGATAACGGTGATCTCATGGGCATATCGAAAATTTGCTTAAATATTTTATTGTCAAACATAAAGAAGATTGAATTTAATATAATTAATTTAATATAATTTAATCGCTTTTATGAATTCGGTTTTAGATATTTCGGTATTGTTACCAATAAAGCTCCATCTTCATTCTATACTTTTAATAGCCAGATCTGAAGGAATTTTAGTGTACAAGGAAATGACATCAAAAGAAATAATTTTTATATTAGGTGTACAACTTTGCTTCTGCCGTTTTTTTTCCGAAATTCGAGGCTTTATTGTAAAAAACTGGTTATACATTTATGATTCAAAGTATTGTCCATCGCTGGCCACTTTCTCCCATCTTTCGGGTAGCGTACGAATCCCGCGTCGAAAAAACTGATCATCTTTTGAGGCTATCCACGAATCGATCCAATTTTTTACTTCTTCATAAGACCGGAAGTGCTGGTCAGCCAGGCCGTGTGCCATTGATCGAAACAAGTGATAGTCAGAGGGAGCAACGTCTGGAGAATACGGCGGGTGGGGTAGGACTTCCCATTTCAACGTTTCCAAGTATGTCTTGACCACTTTCGCATGGGGTCGAGCATTGTCATGCTGCAAAATCACTTTATTGTGTCTCTCGTTGTATTGCGGCCGTTTGTCTTTCAATGCTCGGCTCAAACGTATCAATTGCGTTCGATACCGATCGCCTGTGATTGTTTCAGTCGGTTTTAACAGTTCATAATACACTACGCCGAGCTGGTCCCACCAAATACAGAGCATGACCTTGGAGCCGTGAATATTCGGTTTGGCCGTCGACGTGGAGGCATGGCTAGGAACTCCCCATTTTTCTGCGCTTGGGATTATCGTAATGAACCCATTTTTCGTCCCCAGTCACAATGCGATGCAGAAATCCCTTCCGTCTTTGCCTTTCAAGCAGCTGTTCACAAGCAAACAAACGTCGTTCAACATCTCTCGGCTTTAATTCGTACGGCACCCAATTTCCTTGCTTCTGAATCATTCTCATGGCTTTGAGGCGTTTTGAAATGGCTTGTTGAGTCACTCCCAATGATCGTGCCAATTCTTCTTGATTTTAACACGAGTCTTGCTCAAGTAATGCCTCCAATTCTGCATCTTCGAAAACCTTCTCTCTTCCACCGCTATGCCGGTCTTCGACGTCAAAATCATCGTTCTTGAAGCGTTGAAACCACTCACGATACGTTCTTTCACTAATAGCGGCCTTACCATAAGTATTTGAGAGCATTCGATGAGCCTCAGCCGCAGATTTCTTCATATTGAAGCAAAAAATTAAAACCTTCCGCAAATGACGAGAATTTGGTTCGTAAACTGACATTTTCAATCGAGAATAACTTTAATGCAGACACAAATCGACTAATGTTTCTATGGGGTTATGTTGACAGATGCCCAAGTTTATTGTATGACATCTATGATCTATTTATTTTGACCACCACTTACCGCTAAAACCATCTATAGGAAAACGGCGGAAGCAAAGTTGTACATCTAATAATAGGTTCAAGTGTTAAATTTAATTTTTCCACCAAATCATAACTATTTTTAATGTAACTAAAGTTTTTCTTGTTTTCTCTATTATGTCTTTTAAAAAGGTTGCCAAAAAATAAAATGGACTATTTATGCAATTTACAATTAGTTTTAAAGGATTACTATCCTTGTGAACGTTTGGCAGCCCATAATATTTTGGTCAATCACTATCAGATACATACAGTTTTTTATACGTAGCCTGATCTATGCATTTCCTATTGTCCCATTTTTTTAATAGTGTACGAATTTCTGTTGTAATTATATTTATAGAATTCTTATTACAAATTGTGTATGTATTTATCGTCAGACAAAATCTCATGCATTCTGTTCTTATATTCGTTTAAATCTAATATCACTGAGGTATTTTCTTTAGCTGCACGTATAATTAAGTATGTTCTGAAATGTTTTATGATGTCTATATTTTCTTACTATGGAACCATGTTGTTATTATTGTTATTTTTAATGTGATGTTAATATAGTATGTCATTTCAAAATTGGAAGTACAGATCTCTTCGGTTATAATTTTAGCATTTTTTGAAAAAGAAAATCCAAATACATGCTTGTCATCAGATGCTTTAATGATTAATATATTATAACAAATTGGTTTAATCTATTTTAATCTCCTATTTAGCTCACGAGAACGTAAATTGTTTAATTCTTTATCTATTTTATTGAATTCACTCTCTATTATAATCTCTATTAAAATTTCTTGTTGATGGAAAAAATCGCTAATATGAATAAGAATGATCGGTCTATTTTTCTATATGTTTTGTATAAATTGTATTTAATAAACTCTAAATATTTATATCGTTTAGCTCAAGACGTAAAGTTTTATAGATAAATTTCTGTTTGAAACTATCCATCATACTGAAGAACTTGATTGACTGTCTCTATACATTTCGCAACTTCCAAATATGGATTAGGTGTTGCAATGATTTACAACTTGTGATTGGCAATTTTCACTCTACTTGCAACTGGGAGTTGCAACTTATGTATTGTACTTATGGTATTGTCATTCTTAACTCTTATGAGCAACTTGATGGCAATAGTTGCCCTCCTATAAACTGATCGTATAATAAGTTGTTAGAAATCATAGGGCAACATGACGGAAACAGTTTCAGCCTAAAATCTTATTCTCATAAGTTGCTAATAATCTGACGGTATTTTAAACTTGAACGAGCTCTCCGAATGTGAATGAAATGTGATCGAAGTATTCTCAGTAAGCATAACTCAGTAAGCACAAGCGTGATAATATTTTAAAGTATTAGGAGACTTATTCGGTAAACATTTGAAAAAAAGTATTATGCTTTTATGTTACGTCACGTCGTTGTTGAAATTTTCTCCGATTTTGAATCAATGCATTTAAGCAATTTACCCGGGGATTGGAGATCAAGTTGTGCGATTAAGAATGTTCACTGAGAAATATTGGATAATTATTCAGAAGGATAATCTTGAACCCGGTGCCAAAAAGATTACGAAGTTTATAGGCGAATCTTCGTGGATCGGCTTTTCGAATGTCCTTACAATTAGGAAACGTGAAATTGATCTCCAATTTCTTGAGAGTATATACTGTTCGCGAATTAAATCTGCCAGTTTGTTTTGATTTAATAACTGCGCTAATTTTTGGAAATAAGGGAAAGGATCGTGATTTGAGAGCTGATCTTATTTGAAATCTTAATCTCTTCTCTCGTTGTCTTCGTCCATTTTTAGTAGGCATGGTAATACTAAAGAATTATCAATATTCCGAAGAACTACCATAAGACGGGGGCTACGCTATTGGCAGTGACTGTCATAACAGCTCTCTGGATATGAGATAATTATGAATTCTCCGAGGAAATGCTATAAGACGGGGGCCACGCTATTGACAGCGACAGTCGCAATAGCTCCGCGGATACTCAAGTATGTGCTTGTATGTAATTGAATGGGACGCAGAGCAGAGATTTAGGTTTCTGCCGATCCAATTCAGTATTTTCGTTTAATAAGAAAGATAGAACAATGCGAAAAGAAAAACGAGTGTGTTTCTGATGAAGCACGAGAATAGTTCTCACCTTGATCTAACTCTAATTTCCAACTATAGTGGATAGATTTCTACTTCTGCTTTTCGAATGTATTGAATGAATGTTTCTGCTTTTGGCACCTCCTTTTACATTTTGGAAATGAATGTGGGAGTGTCTTTTCAGGACCAATCAATACTCCTTAAGATTTGATAGAATCTATACTCGCGCTTGTTTTCTTAAGATAAGGCAGCGAGGCTCCGCGTAAGCCTTACTCCCCACTCTATAAGTTTAATCTTAATAGATATTATAATAATTAAGAGTTTTAATAATTTATAATAAAAATTCGGTCTTCTTTAACTAACATCCTTGTGCGAGGCGAATCTACTACATTCTGAATCATATATCTAAAATTGATTTGATTTTATTGAAAGAAGAAAAAAAAGAAGAAAAAGATATTCATCTTCGCATTCGGGAAGATTTATATTTTGCTGATAATTACTAAACACTAATGTGATGTACATTATCACTAATATAATGTTATACGCTTTTATTTATTATTTTATAGAAAGATTTCTTTGAGAGAGATCGTGGGATATTCTTAAACATTCTTTAGGATAAATAATCTGTGTGACGCATAAAGATATATAACTGTGATCTGTTGGTTTGATTATTTAAATAAAGGAACTAAATGTACCCTTCTATAAAAGAAAAAAGGAATTTTCGGTTTTGAAATGAAGATAAAATAGAGAAATATCAAGACTAAAACGAAATACTAACTTAGAAATAGGATAAAAATAAATCATATATTTATAATAAGGAAAGAGGGGATTTATCGGGATGTAACATTCATCTTAGAGTCTTTAGGATTTGCTTCGAAAAATTATTCCATTAAAACAGTTGAAAAATCTTTTAATTGCGTCTTCTATTCTATGTCGTTTTTTAAAATCGAGAAATTTAACTCTATGCATTCCTCTGGTGTCGCATAATGTTTGACGATGCTCCATTTCCATTCAATTGACAGAAATGTGAACTAAATAGTATTTTACGAAAACGATTTCCAACAGATTGTAGCAACATTTATGACAATAAGTTTGCTATAATTTCCTCTCATTTGCGCAAACAATTGTCAATTTAGGTTGTCCTAAACGAAATTATTATTGCCTTGATGATAGCAACATGATGGCAATTAAAGAAAAATTTGTGCTAAACACCTATTTCTTTTCTTATGCTAAGGAACATTTTATTATCTATATGTCCTCCTTCGAATCATACAATTCCTATTAGAAACATATTTCCGTATCTACTATAGTTTTCGAGAAATCTTAATATTTTTTTTTAAAGGGGACGTTCTATGTATGTGGTACGGTTCGCGTAAATTAACACGGCCGGTCTCGCGTTCACATGTCGCTATGCGTGTCTTAGCGCGAGATACTACCATGTCTCCTGATATTATACCCAGCATATCAATAACTTTTTGTTGTAGATTGAATTTCTCCACTGCATTTTCTACCAATGTGGTTTCTATATGCAAAACTGTCAAATTAAATAAAGTAAAAAGAGTAGAAGTAGCAATCAGATATTGCATTAAACATAAAAAAAGATTAAACAAAAAAGTAGAAAACGCTGTATGTATCTTTTATTTTATTATATAGATATTACATTTGATATTAATTGTCTTGTAATATTAATTGTCTTGAATGTTCTCTTTCTTCTCTTCCTTTTCTTTTTTCTTTCTCTTCAACTTATTTTCTTTCTTCCCTTCATTATTTTTCTTTCATATACATATCAACATAATTATCGCAACAAGTAAATTCCATTAAAATTTCGAAAACTTCATTAACATCATTTCGCGAACTGTTCAAAATGTTTTTTGCTTTTTTAAGGGTAAAGTCTGTACTACTTATATTTTTAATAGATTTTAAATATCTCTTTTCTCTTTCGCCGTTTCTTTAAAAGTAAGAACATTTTACATCTCTAAAAAAATTGCATAATTTGAAAATGGAATTTAGAAAAATGCTCTAAAAAATGAAATTTTTTCACAAATATAGTAGCAATTAAAATAGACTTTTTCTTACAAATAAATTCTTGAGTTACGCGCACACACGTGCATAAAACGCAAGATCTGATTAGCAATCTGTGCGTGATACGCATCGGATAATATTGATGCTGGCGATAATCGAAGAAAACTGTGTAGGTAATTTTGATATCTTGTAATTTCGCAAAAAAGTTATAACTTTTTTTTTTAATTTACAAAGGAAGTCTATATATTGCGATTGTTTCTATGACATTTGTGAAAAAAATTAACCATCCCATAGAATGTGTCAAATTAATTGTAATTAAGTATAATTTTTTGGAGACATGTCTTTATTATTGAAAAGACGGTGAGAAATATAGTAAGAAAATAAATTCAAAATTTATTAAAGGATTCTTAAAATTAAGGTTTTACTAGCATTGAAAATGCGAAGAAGATTTTGAATATGATGATTTTTTACGAAGTTACAATTATTTTGCAAAATGATAGAATTTATTTATTGCGATAATTTTATTGACAAGTTTATTATTGATATTTATTATAAGATATTTTTTATTGTTTAAAGAAATATTATAAATATTATTTTTAGATTATAAATATGTTGGGAGATAGAATGACAGAATGTAGATATGTGAAACCTATTGAAACATTTGATCATGGTTTTAGACCAGAGAAATGGTTTGAAGTTGATATAATCAAAAAAGGCAGAAGTGCTTTGGAAGAAGTTAATTTTAAATTGGGTAAGTAATAATAATTAAAAGACTGATACTTTTTAATTAAACGAAAAAGCGCACATAGTTGAAATATATATGTCTTTTGAATTAAAATAAAAAAACATATATTATTTACAAAAAAATAAAGATATAAAAAATACGGAAGTTATATAAACTTTGTTTTTTAAAATGTTAACATGCTAAATGTATTGGGAGTACAAATTAATTCGGTCCGTTTCCCTAAAGATGGCTCTAGCTGTTGTGAATGGTTCATAGTGACAGCTGATTTTGGCAATTTCAGAGAGGTTAAACATCTGCTAATAATATTCAGTTTATATCACTTTGAGTTTCATACAAAAACCTTGATTTTTATTGTGTTTGAAATATCGAATTTTGTGTTAACCAAGCAGCATTTGCGGGAGATTTTGATTTTTTTGCTTTAATTGAAAGAAAAGTGCGGCTGAAGTGTGGCCTATCGAATGCTTGTGGTGACACTGCTCCAACTGATAAATCATGTAAGGAATGGTTTCGACGTTTCAAGGATGGAGATTTCAGCGTTGAAGACAAGTCTCGCTTTGGACAGCCAAAAAAATTCGAAGACAAAGAATTAGAGGCATTGCTCGAAAAAGAAGTCAAATGCAAGAGAAGCTTGCAGAATCAATTGGAGGTAACTCAACAAGCTGTTTCTATACGATTGAGAGCCATGGGAATGATTCAAAAACAAGGAAATTGGGTGCCTTATGAACTGAAACGAGAGACATTGAAAGGCGATTTTTCACTTGCAAACAGCTGATTCAAAGACAACAGAGAAAAGGTTTTTTGCATCGGATTGTGATTGGAGAAGTGGATATTCTACGACAACTTTAAGAAGAAAAAATACTATGCTAAGCCCGGTCAATCGTTGCCATCAACCTCAATACCACAGCCGGAATACGAACAGACATGATAAAGTTATTCTTCTTCATGACAACGCTCGGCCTCATATCGCTAAAGTCGTAAAAAAATTTGGAAACGCTCAAATGGGATGTTTTATCGCACCCGCCATATTCTCCGGACATTGTTCCTTTTGATTACGGTTGTTCCGAAGGATGCAACAAGTCACCGGTTGACTTTTTTCGCAGAAATTGAAAATTGGCTCCAAAATTGGATCGCCTCCAAAAACGAGTCATTTTTTCGAGATGGAATTCGAGATGGAAAATTGCCTGAGATATGAGAAAAAGTAAAAAAGGCAGCGATGGACAATACTTTAATTGATCTGTTCATTCATTTTGTTTTGAAATAAATGCACAAAAAAATGGACCGAATTAATTTGTACTCCCAATATAAATGTGATAAAATTATTATATAAAATTTATATTCTCCTTATTATTGAGTTGATGCAAATTTTTATTACAATATTTTTAATAATTGGATTCATTTTAATTTATTTGACACTTTTGAACAGGGTATGTTACTACAATTTTATTATTTTAAATTTTTAATTTGCAGGTTTGGCATTTGATGATTGGGATTTAGACTTTTATACAGAATTATTTCTTCAAAAATTAAAACGGAATCCAACCAGCGTAGAATGTTTCGATCTTGCTCAATCTAACAGTGAACATAGTCGCCACTGGTTCTTTAAAGGACACATTATTTTGAATGGAAAAGAAGAAAAACAATCTCTGATTGACATGATTATGGATACGCAAAATTACTCTAATTCAAATAATGTAATAAAATTCAGCGACAACAGCAGTGCGATAGAAGGATTTAAGATTCCTGTTTTACGTCCTATAAATACTTATAAATGCAGTAACTTCCATCTGGAAAATATCAAACAGCATCTTATTTTTACAGCAGAAACACATAACTTTCCAACTGGCGTTGCACCTTTCAGGTAAATTTAAATAAAATGTAATGAAGCTCAAGAAGTTAGAGTTAAAATTACTGAATTTCTTTACAAAAAATAAATTTTCATTACAATTCATTTACTTATCTCCTTTACGATTATAATATATTTATGTTTATCCTTGTTCTGTTTATTTCTATAAAAGTTATATTTTTTATATTATCTTTTAAAAATTAAAATGTTTCAAATATTATTTATTCAATTATCCATTATTACATTAACTTTTCATAAACATTGTAGTTCAGTTTCTGATACTTGGTGAAGTGTCAAGCTGTTCCTCATCTTAATGAAATGAACTGCACTGTGCAGTTCACTTCAACTGAAATGTTGGCATTCTAATAATTAGGGATGCACCGGATCATAAAATTACCGAATATTGGATATCGGATATCCAGAATATAACATCGAATATCCAGTATTCGATCGGATATCCGAGAAGATAATTTTTTCGAGTTGGATATCCGAGAGTTTAAAGAAAAGCCTATAGAGAAAAAAGACTGTAATTTTGTAACAATAATATAATAACATAAGATATTATAACATCATGAATATGCATACTTATTTCTAGAATATTTGTATAAAAAAAATCAACAATTTAATAATATCAAATTTCAATCGGATATATTCCCAAATACTAATGATGATATTCGACTATCTATATAGTATAGTAAAAAAGTACCGGATAATGCCGGATATTGAATACTTTCCGGATATCCGATGCATCCCTAATAATAATAGATCTGGACACAGAGATATAATCAGTGAAACGCATAGTTTTTGTATAGACATTATCTAGCAGCTTTAAAAATATTAACGAAGATATTTTAAATATTAATTCATTTTTATTTCCAGATTTTTATTTTGATATAAAATGAAGTATTATAAAATAATTGATTGTTAGTTGATTTTTAATTCTACAGTACGTTTAAAAAGTATTAAGTGAAATTGAACTGAAAAGGTTCAACAGAAATGAGTGAAAGAGAGCCATATTCAGAAGAAGGTCTTGGTACTTAATAATATTTTTGTATGAATTTTTGTAATTTCTTCTAATTGTGTGTTGATTATTTGTCGATTTAGAAAGTCTTAGATTGAAGCTAGAATATGTTATATCATGAATTAAATTAACAAGTAATTTAATATTGCTGATACTAATGAAGATGGCTTCTTTTATCTATAAATTGATTGCTTACAGTATCGTTTGTCTACATTACTTTTGCCGATAGTTTCTTTGCGCATAAAAATTATTGCTCCAACTCGATTGCCTACATGTACTTTTGCGCACAAATAGAAATTTTAGAAACGGAGTTACATTTGTCTACATGTATTATTGCCTACATGTATTATTGCCTATATGTATTATTGCCCACAAATATTATTGCCTACAACTCGATTGCCTACAAATACACTTTTGTACACAAATAAAATTTTCAGAAACGAAATATTACATATGCTTACATTATTACCTACATCTCAGTTGCTTACAAGCACTTTTGCACATAAATATAAAATTAATGTTAAATTAAGTAAAATAATTTATATTTTCAAAGAGAATTTATTTTAAAATAGAGAATTCATGTTTTTAAAACAGAAAATTTATGTTGTAAAACAGAATTTGTGTTTTTAAAGCAGAGAATAGTATGTATAGGCAATCGAGCTAGAGGCAATAATGTATATAAGTAATCAAACTATACACTGTTAAAAAAACAGAAATTTGCTTCCGTTATATGTAATGGAAGCAAATTTCAAGCAGATATATTAAAAATATTTAATGTTGTCAATGAAAATAAAGTTATAAGTAACTTAAATGTAACGTTTACTTACATTAAATTTTATGCAAATCTGTATAAAATTTAATGAAAAATATACTAAACTTCATAAAATTTTATGAAAAGTACATTAAATTTCATGTACAGGTATACAAATATGCAACTTTTCAGTTGCAGATACATTGCAGTTACATTAAATTTAATTTAATATCATAAAATTGAATTTAATTTATGTAACTTAAAAGTAAATTAAATTTCATGACATTTTTAATAATGTAGACAATAATACATGTAGGCAAATGTGATTTTGTTTTTGAAATTTTTATTTGTGTGCAAAAATGCACGTAGGCAATCCAGTTGTAGACAATAATATTGTAAGCCAGCTGTAGATAATAATACTTGTAGGCAATAATACATGTAGCCAACAATATATGTAAGCAATGTAATTTCGTTTTTAAAATTTTTATTTGTGCGCAAAAGTGCACATATATAGGCAATAATACATGTAGGCAATCGAGCTGTAGGCAATAATTTTTTTTGTGCGCAAACAAATTGTCGACAAAAATGATATAGATAAACGATATTGTAGGCAATCTATTTGTAGGTAAACAGGATCCTCCCTTCCCCCCAATGAGCATCTAGCAATGACCATCTTTGAAACATTGTAAATAATTTATTGCGAAAAGTATCTTAGGCAAGCTTAATATGGATCTTCCGAATTATTATAGCATTATTTTATTATAGCATTATTTTAAATATGATCATCGAAGCATATGATTAATCGCAATAACTAATATTAAGAAATTTAAATAGATATATTATTAAGCACTAAGATTCCATCACAACTATATAAAAAAACTATAAAATGTTAATTGGCTTATATGCATATGTTTCCCTGATGAAAAAACTGGTTTTGGCATTTCAGCAAAACATTTTAACGAAATTGTATTAAAATTGTATTAGGTGTATAACTTTGCTTCCGCCATTTTCCTATAAATGGCTTTAACGGTAAGTGATGGTCGAAATAAATAGATCATAGACGTCATACAATAAACTTGGGCATCTGTCAACATAACCTCATAGAAACATTAGTCGATTTGTATCTGCATCATAAAGTTATTCTCGATTGAAAATGTCAGTTTACGAGCCAAATTCTCGTCATTTGCGGGAGGTTTTAATTTTTTGCTTCTATGAAGAAATCTGCGGCTGAGGCTCATCAAATGCTCTCAAATACTTATGGTGAGGCCGCTATTAGTGAAAGAACGTGTCGTGAGTGGTTTCAACGCTTCAAGAACGGTGATTTTGACATCCAAGGTCATGCTCTGTATTTGGTGGAACCAGCTCGGCGTAGTGTATTATGAACTGTTAAAACCGACTGAAACAATCACAGGCGATCGGTATCGAACGCAATTGATGCGTTTGAGCCGAGCATTGAAAGACAAACGGCTGCAATACAACGAGAGACACGATAAAGTGATTTTGCAGCACAACGCTCGACCCCATGTTGCGAAAGTAGTCAAGACATACTTGGAAACGTTGAAATGGGAAGTCCTACCCCACTCGCCGTATTCTCTAGACGTTGCTCCCTCTGACTATCACTTGTTTCCATCAATGGCACACGGCCTGGCTGACCAGCATTTCCGATCTTATGAAGAAGTAAAAAATTGGATCGATTCGTGGATAGCCTCAAAAGATGACCAGTTTTTTCGACGCGGGATTCGTACGCTACCCGAAAGATGGGAGAAAGTAGTGGCCAGCGATGGACAATACTTTGAATTAAATGTATAACTAGTTTTTTACAATAAAGAATTTCGGAAAAAAAAACAGCGGAATCAAAGTTGTACACCTAATATTAAAAAACTGAAAGTGAATTTTTCATAACATACTGAAAAATCGCTGAAATTAAACTAAAATTTTTCTGAAATGCTAAAATTTTGCCGAAAAGTATTCCAAAATAATAATATAGAATAATTTCAATGAAACGTTTCTTTGTATTACTTATATCATCTCATTATTTCATATAAGTAGATATATTAGTAATTGGAAAACGAATATATTTGAGACTTTATATTTTATTGTATGGTAAAAGCAAAGAATATGGAATAGCGTTTTTTAAATTAATTGTTCCGATATAAATGCATATAAAGACTTTAAATTTGCACAGAATTCTTGAGGAATATATTAGCTGCAATATTCAATAAATGAAAATCACTAAAATTTAAGTCCAACATCAATATTAATAAAAAAGTAAAAAATGTGAAAATGGGTGGTTTAAAAAATGGGATGTAATATGGAATACCGAAATTTCGATAATAATAACAAATAACACAAAAGTAAATAAAGTTTAGTTTATTCAAATTAGTTTATTATTGTAAATCAATCACGAAAAATGATTAAAAATGGTTTATATTTTTATTGTATAACATAGAAAATATATTAGCATTATTGAACATAGCTAGCAAATAAAGCTAATAATATGGAATATAGTCAGATAGCAAAATGTTAGCAGAATGACCATAAACTGGTAGCAGATTTGATCAGAAGATGTTAGCAGACTGACATAATTGATGTCGCATTCTGCTTCTATTCTGTCGACAAAATCTGTTAATATTCTATGCAAATAGATTAGCAGCAGAAATCAAACAGAATCTATTGACAGAATCTGGTAGCAGATTGGTAGCAAAAATCAAGCAAGAGCTGTCATTTTCATTTAAATCGATCTGATTTCTTATAAGAAATTTTGCGTATATATAAACGGTTATATATAATTATACATAATTATACAATATATTTATATACTATATACTATATACAATATATTTATATACTAGTGTGAAAATTGGAGAAACAATGAATACAGTTTTATTGCTTAAATGTTATCTATTAGCTTCACATTTCAAAATAAACATGACAAAGTTAAAATAGTCAAAAAAATATTCGGAGATTCAGAAAGCACTCCGAAAGAGCTTGGAAATTTCTAAGAGATTTGCCTATTCAATTTACATATAGTAATTCTTATAGGATTCCTGGATATTTTCTTTTTATGAGAAATAAATCCATCTCGTGGCGAGGTCGTATGTGAAAATGACAGATCTTGCTCGATTTTCGCTGCCAATCTGTCATCAGGTTATTGTCAGCCGATTCTGTTTGATTTTTGTCACCAATTTGCTGGCAGAGCATGTCAGTAAGCTTTGTCAGCATTTTTGACAGCAATTTGCTAACATTATTTGATAGTACAAATTCTGTGTACAATTTGTTGCCTTTCTGCAATCAGAAATTGATAGCAGCGCTGGTGAAAATTTCTTAGAATTTTTCAGAATTTCTCTATAATTTTATTTATTACTTTTTCACATTTTTTATACAAATTGGAACATTTCTCAGAAAATCTGTATCTTTTCTCAAAATTTTTCATATATGTTAATTACAATATAGTAAGATTTGTTAATTACAATATAGTAAGATAAATATAGTAAGATTTTTAAGAGTTTTTGTAAGTATAATTTATGATGAAATGTTATAAAATCTAAAAAATTTAAAAATACTTTTTAAAAATTACGGGATGAGAAATTTTAGAATATTTCAAAATTCACTTGTATGAAAAATTTTGAGAGAAGATATAAACTTTCTAAATATTTCTAAGTATTTCTGAAAAATGTTCCAATTCGTATAAAAATTCGAGAAAAATTTTCATCAGGGAGACTGCTCAAAATCTGTCTTTTCAGATTTGATTATCTGGATATAATTTATAATCGTAAATAAGCTAATATTTGAAATACATCCTATAATTTAACTTACCTGATCACGAATAAGTTGCTAATGGAAATATGGAACTTATATATTTCAATTCTCGATGTATTTCACATTACTCACATGTCATATGACAAAATCTTTCCGTAACAATAAGTTAGAAATTGCAATTTACATAATATTGTTCATGCAACATTATTAAAAAAACGTCTATATAATATAAGCACTTACCTTCAGTTTATGAGAACATGAAAGTGCTGCCGAATCTCCTGATATAAAAAAAAAATAAATATTTATTATGATGAATTTTAATTTATTATTATTGTGTCGGATTGACTCATTGCTTGTTATGACATGTTTGATAGCAATTGCAACAACTTTCAGCGATGTTTAGAAAATAAGCCACTATTTCATATTAGTAACTTATTCCACATTCCTTGCTTTTTTCAAAATATATTACAACAGAATGTTACATAACTAAATTATTTTTTAAATATACAATATAACAATATAACAATATAACAAGATCAATAATCGAGCCTTTTAAAGTATTCTCTAATAAAATAAAAAAGTAACGATTTACATCTCAATTTTAAAAACTATAATACGTTTCGAAATCATGGATCCTTTTTTAGATAATTACATTCATAATGATGATAAAAACGTATTTGACATAAGTCGGTTAACAATAATGGACATAAAGCATAGACAGATATCGCAATGTAGATTTTTTTTTTAATGATTACTATCATTGTGTATGATGATTTTCAGTACACAACCATTGTGTACTGACAGTGATCATTAAAGAAAAATCTACATTGCGATATCCGTTTGTGCTTTATGTCCATTACTATTAACGGTTCAAAACGACGCAAAAAAAAAGTTTTTACCATCATCATGAATGTAATTAACTGAAGAAAGACTAGTGGTTCCGAAATGTATTGCATTTTTTTTTAAATTGAGATATAATAAATCATATTTTTTTATTTTATTTGAATTTAGTGTACTTTAACTATAAAAGTCTTAATTAATGACCTTGTTTAAAACAACATAAACGCATATGTTGCGCGTGTTTAATTGTTTTTACCTAATACATGTCTTTATATATTTTATTTTTAAAATATTTCTTTCGATTTTATGATACTTTCGATATGTAAAATAAAAAAAAATTGATTTTAAAAAGCAAATGTAGCTAATTTAAAAAATTGAATTAATTGTGAAATTATTTTCGCGTCTCTCTGTTTAGAAAAATATTGTCATTATGTTGCGTAAGTAACTAAAGAGACTGTAACGTTCTGTAATTTATTTTATTTATTTTTTCTAAATAATACAAATATTGAAATATTTTCATGAAATTTCTACTGATTATGTCTGCATGTGCTCTTATTTAAACATGCAATAAACTGTAGTGGTGCCACAACGGGTACTGGAGGTCGATTGAGGGACATTCAAGGAATTGGTAGAGCTGGATATTACATAGCCGGCACTGCTGGTTATAGTGTTGGTAATCTCTGTATTCCAGGTATATTATCTAAGTGTTTTTATTTATTAAAGCTATAAATTTTAATAGAGGAAGTTACTTTATGTGAAAAGGCAAATAACATTCATGTATCCATATAAATATATAATACATAGCATGTAATATTATTCCATACAGCACAGAATTTGTAATATCGCTGCAATATTGTTGCAATACCAGGTAAATATGAAACCAGAATTTTTTAATAGAAAATACACGTTTATTGCATGAAAATGATAAAAAATATTTTATTCGAAGTATTGCCCATCAGTAGCTATACATTTTTTCCACCTGTTTGACAATTTGTGGATGCCACGCCAAAAAAATTGTTTTGAGCCAAACCAGTCATCTAGCCATTTTCGTATATCTTCGTAAGAAGTGCTCAGCGCTGCTGAACAAGTGCGTGTTCTATCGATGCAAATAAGTAGTAATCGGACGGATCCAAGTCTGGTGAGTAAGCCGCATGCGAAAGTATTTCCCAACCAAATGCCTCAATTGTTTCCTTGACCAGTTTTGCTGTGTGTGATGGTGCATTATCATGACAAAATCACTTTGTGTTGCCTTTTTTAGTATTCCGATTGTTTTTTACACAAAGCTTGATTCAAATTGATCATTTGTTGTCGGTAGCGTTCAGTATTAACGGTTTCGCCAGGTTTTAGCTCACACTTTTCTGATCCCACAGAGCATTGTCTTCCGTCCATAGCGATTTGGCCTTGCAGTCGATGTCGATGGATTCGGAGTTACCCATGATCTTTTACGCTTATTCTCAAAATATATCAACTTTTCATCGCCAGTCACAATTCGATGGAGAAATGACTTTCTTTTGTACCTGGCGAGCAGCATTTCGCAAGTGGTTTTTCGGTTTTCCTGCTGTCTTTCATTCAGTTCATATGGAACCCATTTTCCCATCTTCTGGATCTTTCCCATGGATTTCAAACGTATGGAGACGGCTTCTCGTGTCACATTCAATTGATCCGCGAGTTGTTGAGTTTGAGCGTCATCCTCATCCAACAATGCTTGAAATTCGCTGTCTTCAAACTTTTTCGGTGGTTTTCCACGTTCTTCGTTTCTCACGTCAAAATCACCACTTTTGAATTTTTTAAACCACTCAAAGCACTGTGATTTACCAAGAGCATGCTCACCGTAAGCTTCGACAAGCATGCGATTCTGCAGCAGTTTTCTTCAAACGGTAACAGAAAATGCTGTCCGCAAATCGTAGTTTCCAGGCACAAAATTCGACATGTTCAACGCTATTATAAACTATACTGTTGTATGAAACTTGTATTGTTGTGAGTTGAAAATCTTTGTCAGATGTCAGAACAAGAAAATGGCGTCAATAGCGCCGTCTGATGGCAATTATATTGTTAGTTATGGCCATCTATTGGTAAATTCCGGTTTCATATTTACGTATGCAATATTGCTGTAATGCAGCATTGTTGCTGCAACTTTGATGCTGTAGGGTAATAATAATATTCCAATATTGCAGTAATGATGTAAATGACCAAGGACAAGTGAGAGTGTAGCATTATCGACAGTACGCAAAATAATAAAATGTATGCTTATTACTTCTTTATTCCATAAATTAATATAATTGTATATTTCGACTAACTTTGGATTCCTCTTCAGCAAATACAGATTTAATAATTCTCCTTTGGATGTGTAATGAGTCACTATCAAATTTGCAGACTTGATGTTGCAAAATTCTGTTGATAAAAAAAAATTCTATTGATTAAAAATTAGCAAAATTTTTCTATCCAACTTTTATTAAAGAAAGAAAAAGAGATGACTCACCCATACATGCAAAGAAGACTTCAGTTATGGATCGTTTCAAAATTACAATCGAAAATAATTAATAAATTATATTTCTGTGACTCTCTAAAACTAAACAATAATAATAATGGCATATGAAAGTAAAACGCGGTAATTGGAGCGTATTCAATTGTATATTGTCCTTGTATATTATCCTTACGAATACATATAAGTTTCAAACATTTCGACGTTTTTTTTAGTTTTTATCTGCGAGACGCATTCACACAAATGATGTAATGACAATAATTTCATTAATATTAACAGAAAGAAACTGAAATCGTAATATTATACTAAAATAACATAAAAGTATATAATAGAGAATAGTTGTGAAAATTACCCCCATTCCTTTTATTTTTTCTGACTTTTACGGCGTAAATCCCAGCGCGGCGTATTTGCCAGAGTTACCTTAAATTTTATCGAATGATCGTGTAAAAAGTTAAGACATAAAACAGCAATCGTCTTATTTTTTAAATATATTTTATGTCAAAAATTGAATTAAAAATAATTTATAAAGTTTTTGCTAGTCTGTTCCCCTTATGGAGATAGGCAGGATTAGCAACATACACTATAGTATGAGCTCATATTTGTATTTTTTGATCGAATTTTTGAAATTTATTAATTATATCAATCAATGTTGTACGAAGTAAAGACAAATACTTTTTGACATACAAAATTAAAACTAATTTATAAAGCTTTTGCAATTGCTAGTATGTGTACAAGTGATCTAAAATATTTCAAAAATAATACAATTGCTGTTTTATGTCTTAATTTTTTACACGATCGATGAAATTTATTTCTGAACTTCCATGAACGGCAGTGTAAAAAATGCAGAAAAATATCAGTGCTAAGAGAGAATGCAATTTTTATTCTCTTCTTCTTTGAGTAACGATATTCATTACAAAGAATATTTTCTTGATAATATAATTTTAAAATACTCTTATTATTTACTTGAAACAAGTAATATTTATGTAAATACATTTTTCTGTATGTATATTCATATAGTATACCTCTATGTATATATTTACATTGAATTATTTAAGATTCAGCTCTGACTGTTATAGGCCTTTAATTCCTATTTTTTTGTTGCGTGTTCTCACATGTATGGTCTAATAAGATTTTTATTATATTCTTGCTTCCGCGAATGCTTTCTATAAAGATGCTTTCTATAAAGATTATGTGTTTCGCGGGTTTCCTCCGTGTCCAGATCCATTCTTGGAATGTCAACGTTTCGTGAATCTTGCACTTCATCAGGACGAAGAACAGCATAATGAGCTGTTCCTCCAGATCATTCCTTTTTATATTATGCTATTTGTTGGAATAGTGGAAAGAAGAGAATTGTGAGTAGGGGCGGGGGGAGGGGAAAGAAATATCACCATCTCTGACAAAGAACATCTACAAACAGAACTCAAATTACTTAAATTTAAGAACAGAATAACTTAAATTTAAGCCTTACAGAAAAAGACGGACACGACAAAAAACACATTATCAAAACAATTAATAATGCAAACAAGACAGTGATCTCTAACACACAATCAGATGAAAGGATCCTATTCATTCTCCCATATATCAAAGGAACAATAAATTGGATTGGCAGGATATTAACAAACACAATATCCGAACTATCTTTAAATCACCCAAAAAAATAGAACAAATCTTAAGAAATCCTAAAGATCAAAGACTTCCACTCAACTCCGCAGGAGTATACAAAATACCGAAAATACCTTGTTCCTGTGGGCAAGTATATATTGGAGAAATTGGGAGAATGATCAACCTACGGATAAAAGAACGTAATGTCTAAAACAGTCAGGTTAAAACACATCAATCAGCATTATCAGAACCACAACATCAAAACAGGACATCAAATACTATTTGACAAAACTACCGCAATAGCCAATGACATTATATCATATTTTCCAAGAAAGTTTAGAGAAGCCGTAGAGATATAAAAACACTCTAACAATCTAAATAGAGATAATGGCTATAACATAAAGTATGGAAAATCATTCTCTCGATTATTGAAGACTGGCCGATTTCTCCCACTTCCCCCCTCCTTCCATCACTCTAACAAGTAGCGTAATATAAAAAGGAAACGACCCGGAGGAACAGCTCAGTATCAGGCTGCTCCTCCTGATGACGTGGACTGCAAAGTTCACGAAACGTTGACATTCCAAGAATGGATCTGGACACGGAGGAAACGCGAAACGCATAATCTTTATAAAGATTTTTATTGTTTAATTCTATTTATTTATCATAGGCTATGATTTACCATGGGAAGAAAAAGATAACATTTATTCCACTAATCTAGCATTGCCACTGGAAATAATAATTGAAGCAAGCAATGGTGCTTCCGATTATGGAAACAAATTTGGAGAACCTCTAATATGCGGTTTCGCACGTTCTTACGGGGCGACAGATGTTGCAGGAATTAAACGAGAATGGGTTAAACCCATAATGTTCAGTGGAGGATTAGGAACTATAGATGCGAATTTGACTAAAAAGGTAAGGTTAATTATGATAATTAATTTTTCTAATTTATTTTGAAATTATAATCAATCAATTTTTATAAATTTTTCATAAATTGAACAGATTTCTTGCTCTTTATTGCATCGTCAATAAACTAAGATTAGAAAATTATCTAAAATGAATCTTTGAAAATGAAAACTGTTATGTAAAACTGTTAACTGTTTATGTGTTGTACTGGCATAATTTTTTAAGAAAGATTTGTACACTAAAATGGAATATCTTTCGAAATAACGACTCCGATTCGTTAATCAATCGTTTATTCATCAATTTAATTAATTAATTAAAGCTAGTGGTATATTACAATAAAATAGTTGCATAAACATTTTTCTTATATAATATATTAAAATAAAATAGTTTATTCGCATTCCAATGCTCAACTACTGAGATCTGTATGAAATTAAAGTTTACAATTAATAAACGCTCATAGGTACAATTTTTTATAATTATAATTATGATTACACAGTTCAGTTTTGTAATTTAACAATTATGATTAATATAGCTCGGTCTTATATTTCCTATAATAAAATTCTATAAGGTATGGGTTACTCCAGACGAGTTTATTAACTAAGTCTAGAATGAGTTATATATTCGCATTTAGACAGAACGCGAGTTTACTGTTCTCGGAACACTTATATATGCACATATGTAGACGATAAGGATTTCGTTTTAGAGATAGTAGGATTTGGAAGGATGTTTCATAAAAGATTAAAAAATGAACACAGCTTATTTCTTAGGCAATGCAGCGGAAAAACCTAGTGATTTATTTTGATTCGTTCCACGAAGTCCAGGAACAGAGAGAGAAAGAGAGAGAGAGAGAGAGAGAGAGAGAGAGAGAGAGAGAGAGAGAGAGAGAGAGCGTAGGAGGTATTGGATTCAAAGAATTAGGCATACCCATACCTCCATATAATCAGAATGCGCTTACGTAAAAGTAGAGCATTAAAAACAGGTATTCGCGTCGACCATTTTTATTCCTTTTCCTACTCCTTGTTCTGTCTTCTGCCCCCATTCCATCACTGAGTTGTAACGGGTTATATTCATTATAGGTTATGATTTGTATTTGCTTGAAATTTTATAGTTCCTTTCATTCCATTTTTGCTCTCAAAATCAGTTGAATATCTATTGTAATATTAGTGCAGGAAGAGTATTTGGTGTTCAGGTTATTTCTAGATAAGGTGCCAAATATGTATGTCAATTTGAAAAAAAAGATTGAAATTTCTCATCTACGAGGAAGTGTAGTAATGTTTATTCACAAGTCATGTATTTATTTTACAGCAAGTCGAAGAATATTATCCACAGGAAATTTAAATAATCGAATATCTTTTTGATACAATTTATGATCTATTGATACAATTTATCGCATCTGCAACAAGATATTTTATAAATTTTTTTTGCCTTTGTTAATATATAATATTTCAATTTTTTTTTATCCTTCTTTTCGTCTTTTAATCTTATGGTAAAATTTCGAAGTGCAGAAATACATAAATACAAAGCTATAAGGTTTCCAACAGAGCTTAGAAGCTGTAATCTATAATAACTGTAACGATCATAACCTTCCCAGCTCAACGGTGGAGTGGAAACAGGAATAGGAAAAGGAATAAAAATGGCGGATATACGAATATTCACGTTTACCATAATAGGAGAAGGAAAATCCTGTAATCTTAAGGCAGATCCTTCGCGCAACAACGCGCTCTGTTGCTTATATTGCTTAATTCATTCTTATGCGGAGGTGATGTTACGCTAAACTCATAGCGTTTTCGGTCCGATCGAGTTTGCACTAACTTGAGTTGAAATAATGATGTTCCATGCTCTCCTATTAAAGCATGTAACATCAACCAAGCGAAGCATTTTTTAACCGAAGTTAGTGCAAATCCGGTAGGACCAAAAATGCTATCAGAGTGATAGGGCGCGTTTCGAGTCATGCATGAACCGCGTAGACTGCACAGAAAATTGTTCCAAATTAGCTATTGCGCGCTTCAAAAGCGCTTCGAAAGTGCTACGAATTCCCCAGATTGTACTACCGTATTAAATTCTTAACACTTCTTCTAGCGCAATAATTGCTTCTCTTTTGACTTGAGGCAGTTGATGCGTTTGATGCATTCATGCAGTCTATGTGTTTTTTCATTTGTGTGTTTTACACTTATGTTTTACACTTCAAGTGTAATTTGAACCGAATATTCGTGATACTATGGTCCTAAATATGGATCGGAAACCTTTCTAAGAACTCTTATAAAAAGAAGAATGAATATTACAATATGGCGAAAAAGAAGTCGGAACAAATAATCTGAAGTCTTGAAAGTTGTTTATTTTATATTATAATTAGTTTATTTTTTTATCTTAATTACAAGTTTTTAAATTTAAAAGTTTTTTCAAATTTTAATGTTATTCTGGGAAAAAATATTTTATATATAATTATATAAAATTACTT
>NW_017259392.1:43084-111973 GCF_001594045.1 Atta colombica
CGCTACCCGAAAGATGGGAGAAAGTAGTGGCCAGCGATGGACAATACTTTGAATCATAAATGTATAACCAGTTTTTTACAATAAAGCCTCGAATTTCGGAAAAAAAACGGCAGAAGCAAAGTTGTACTCCTAATATTTTTGAACTTTCTAAATCTGGGAGAACTCCAAAATGTTAGAACTCCAAAAATTTAAAAATTTGATGTAGAAACTATAATCTAATTAGAGTATTTCCTTGCAGTAAGAATCCAGCATCTGAAAAGGGATTGAAATAGATAGAGATATATTCATGTGTGGTGATACATTGTCCAAATTCTTGATTTTTTAATCTATTTCGATTCAATCAAAGTATAATAATTCTTTGAATGTATTTTAATCTATATGGGATTGAAACAACAGGATTCCTATTCTTTTTAGTAAAAAAAAGTTAAAAATCAACAACAGTAAATTCCTAAGAAATAATAAATATAAATAACATAAAAATACAACAAGTTAATGAAAATTGACGCTGTAATAATTGCACTATTACTTTCTTAAAATTCTTCTTCAAATTATATATATACATCATATATATCATTAGATTTAATCTCCTGAGTCTATGATTATCTATTATGAACTTATTGTTCATAAATTTGTTTTAATAGCTATAATATAATATTCTTTCAATAGTAAACGTTTCCGCTAATTTTTTAGCCATCATCAGTATCGAATTAAAAATAAAACGTGATACAATTTATCATATGCGCAAATAAAATAAATATCATAAGGCGATCCACTACTCTCTCATGCAATCTTGTACTAGTTAGATAGCTGAATAATTAGATAGCTGTCAATCGATTGATTGATTTCACTGGTGTAAATTATCAATCAACTGATCGTCTCACGATACTTATTTTATTTGTGCTTATAACAAATTATGTCACGTTTCATTCTTAATTCGATACTGATAATGATTAAAAGATTAGCCGTAACATCTTTTATTGAAAGAATGTTATAGTTTTTAAAACATTTATAAAATAGTAGCACATTATCACAACCCATTGACTGTTTTATTTTATTTATATTTGTTATTTCATGCAAAAAAAGTAGCGCAATCTATTTTTTAAATCCACAATATATAGAATTGAAATGACGTAATTACTATTCTTTCAGTCTAAAACGGATTTGAGAGCTTCATATCCTGTTTTGTCTCAAATACCGGTTTGAAAGAAAGTGAGACTTATTCTTTTCAATCAAAGAAAAATTTTTTGGGTCATAATTGCGTTTTAATTCGTGAATCACATTTCCGAGCTATACTTATTCATCTGCCAAATTTTAAATTAATATAAGTTGTTATGTTTGCTTCAGATTCCAGCAAAACGAGGTATGAAAGTAGCCAAAATTGGTGGACCCGTTTATAGAATTGGTGTAGGTGGAGGTTCAGCAAGTTCCATGGAAGTGCAAGGTGATAATAATATGGAATTAGACTTCGATGCTGTGCAACGGGGCGATCCCGAGATGGAACAAAAATTGAATCGCGTTGTGCGTGCATGTGCAGAGATGGGTAATAATAATCCAATCCTTAGTATCCACGATCAAGGTGCTGGTGGTAACGGAAACGTCTTAAAAGAGTTAGTGGAGCCTGCCGGTGCTGTGATCTTCACAAAGAATTTTGATCTTGGGGATCCTAGTGTAAGCACGTTAGAACTTTGGGGTGCAGAATATCAGGAGAGCGATGCAATTTTATGCAAATCAGAAGACTGTAATTTACTGAAGAAAATTGCTGCACGTGAAAAATGTCCAATCAATTTTGTTGGCATTGTCACTGGAAATGGGAAAATTATTGTTTCTGAGGAAGAAGATTGTGATATTTCAAAATATCTTAATTACGAGAATAAGAATTTAGATAGCAGAGAGAGAGAGAGTAAGCATCCAGTGAATCTAGAGCTAGAGGTAATTCTTGGAAAAATGCCACGCAAGGTTTTCAAATTACATGATGTGTCGGTGCAAAAATTTCCAATGAAACTGCCTGATGGATTAACTGTACTTAGTGCATTGGATAGAGTTTTAAGGCTTCCTTCAGTTGCTAGTAAACGGTACGTTTTGTTTTATGTTATTATATCTTTTATTATTTTATTATATTATATGATTATATTATTACTATTAGAAAAAGAAATGCAAATGTGTACTACTTGATTTTTGCGCGGAAATGCTCGTTAGACTTTGGTCAGTCAGAATGTAAAAGAGGTTCGTTCAAGGAGGTGAGATGCAATGAAAAAGAGCAGTGCCGATTACAAATGAATAAATATATATTTTTTGTAGTTGTGCAGAAATAATGTTCGATTACAGAGAAGTAAGAAGTTACGCGATATTTCAGGCCAGAAATTTCATGGTAGTTAGCTCGTGTATGCATGCACATATGTGTGCATATGTTGCTGTCTGGCATGCGTTATGTATCATTGCAGACGAGTTTTTCTATATGCGGTGTTCGTGAGTTGCATGGAACGCGGGGCGACAATCAGCTGTGCGGTTCGACATGTCGTTGATTGCGTAAACGCGGGTATAGACCAAGCACGAATCGCAATCGTTCTCGCAATGCGGCATACTGTTTTTTTCCCCGATGGAAAATATGTGCAAGGAAGTACTCGATGGCCGAGAACACTTGGCAGAGAACAAAGAAATCTCTATCCCGCAGTGATAGCTGCCACTAGCGGAGAATACTCGATGGAGATAGAGTACGCTCTAGCGCCAGTGCGGCAGAAGCGCTATGCGGCAACTGATGGCGGCCGAGAACGTTCGGCGGGGCAGAGTATATTCTGCTGCGTTCGAAAACATCACCCGGGTATTCCTGTACATCATCTTATCCTTGTTTAACATTGAGTAAATAATAAAGATAAAACGATACACAAGAATACTCGAGTGATGTTTCCGAATGCAGCCTAGCCCCGGAGAAATAGGAGACAGAAGTGCAGGAATTATAACGATTGGCAGCCAAAAATGTTCGATAGGATAGAGCATGTTTTGTTCTAGAATTTCCCGTCGACACAGCGGTTTTTTGGAGAAAGTCGCTGCGCTGTCAAGAACGCTCAACGGAGTAATCTTTATCACCTTTTCTCGCTACTAAATCAGATTCTCAGGATGCGGAATCGGAATCGGAGAAAATTAGAATATGATGAAGAGTAGAACAGGCTTTAACATTAGGCCTTTATTTATGAATTACTTCTGCTTGATTTGTTCCATCAGCGTTTATAATTGTCGCCGATCGACATTACGAGCGGAGGAGATGTCGATCCGTTGTACTCGACCGCTGGGAACAACGGTCGTTTGCAGTCATTTGTAAATATATTTTGATTTTTAAAAAAGATTACGTGCGCGTCACTGCAGCAGCCATTCTGAGCTAGCAGCGGCTGGATGTAATGCCTGGAACAATGAAGTAAAAGAGGCGCATCCTTATTGGAAGGATGCCGCTTAATAAGGAAGTTTTATAAATTAAGTTTTAAAAATAATATTCTCTTTATTACACTATGTGCAGAGGTACCCTTTGGTATGAGAAATTTTGCGGCGCGCGCGCGCGCGTGTGTGTGTGTGTGTGTGTGTGTGTGTATGTGTTTGTAAGTGTTTAGTCTTCTTCGAAGTTCTCGATGTCAGAGTCTGTCCCGAAGAGTTGACGTGACAGCCGCGGGTTGAGCCTCTTCCTCTTTCTTCGTCCTTGGTGTATAGAAGTTGCTGGCAGAGGGCTTATCGACGGCCCGATTTCCAATTCCTCCCGGCAGCGATAGTGACGGTTTCGACGATCACAAGGAACTCGTACTCGTCTGCTTATGTAACCTCGTAGATCCTTGACGGGAGAACTCTATCGCGGGAACTCTAGAGGTATCAGCCTTCACGGGAGGAGAGTAACCTCCGAATCGAGCAGCTTTTCCGTCGGTAATTCTTCTGGTGTGCGAGGAGGACCGGAGTGTCCCGGCGACGTTTCCGTGGCAGCTTGTAGACCTTTAGTTTGTCAGGAAGAGAATTCCACAGAGGCCCGAGTAAGAATTCGCTCTGCTTCACGAAGGCCCGGTAACGAACTCACTTCGCGAGGATTTGCAAAGGCTCTTGAACGAGCTTTGCTCGTTTTGCTGCAAAGACCCTTTAGAGAGGAGCTCACTTTGCGAGGTAACAAAGACTCAAAAAGAGCTCGCTTTGTCAAGTTACACATACAAAAAGTGTTCTGTCACCAGAATAGAGGCCTTTGACGGAGCTCACTCTATCCTGAATGAAGACGATGAAGATTTCCCGTAGAGTCCTACTTCTATGCATGGTGAATCGTTCTTGCGTGCGAGTTTGATTGCTGCTATGCCGCGTGATCTTCTCGCGGCGGTGAGCGGGCGCTCGGTCAATGTCAAGCGCGGTACCGAGCGCGCGACTCAAGGGCAGCGTGGATCGCGCGCGTGCTCCGGTGACTCGATTAGTGATGTTTTAAGTCGCCATAGTTACATATGTATGTATGTGTATCTCACTGAGGTTTTTATATGTATTGCAGAACACAATTATAAAATAAGTAATAAATAAACAGTAATAAAGTACCCATATTTTTATAAGTGCTTTTTCTCACACTGAGAAGTTTATAATGATGTACGTCATTACTGTCCGAATGCCATTGCAGTGGCTTTTGGCCAGTGTTATCAGGTCCTTAAAAAATTTAGCGGTATATTATTCTCTAAAATAGTGATAGATGGCGATAGAAATTACCAATTAAGAAAATGGTGCCGAAAAATTTTTTGAATCTATACCATTTTTTTTTCTTTTTTTATCGTTTTTCTAAAACAAAATTGCATTTTTACCGCTTCAAAACTAAAAAAAAATTATTCTTTTATAAAATCTATCATTTTTTCTTTTCCTTTACCATTTTTTTACAAAATATATTTCTAACTTTTCAAAATTTTTTAAAACTAATAAGTTAGAAAATATATAAATTACACTTTTATTACTCTAAAAAATTCAGCTAAATGCATTAGATAGCAGCTCTAATAAATTTATAAAATCAAGTGAATTTAAGAAATATTTAAACATTATTATAATAAATTTGAAGTAGATAGGTATATATGTATATAACTAATAGAAAATTGAATATAACCAGTGTAAGCATTTTTAGTTATATTATATATATGATTTAAAATAAAATTTTTATTAACAAAATTTGAATTCATAGGGTAATAAAAATAATAGGATTCATAGAGAAATAAAAAAACATATAAATGTTAAAAGTATATGAATAGACAGCCTTATATTAATCTCAGCTAGTACTCTCAGTTTTTTTTTAGTTCAAAATTTGGTCAAATTTTTATCAAAAATAAAAACAAGAAATAAATTTTTCTTATAATCAACGAAATCAATTGACAATAATAAAAAACAAACCTCTCCTTACAATCCACAAAGTCAATTGATAATAGTAATAAAGAAGGTATTGCGCATCAAAACATTCCCCCTCCATGCCTCCCCTAGGTCAAAATAAAATTTCTTTCTAGAAATTTCTTTTTAGAAAAACGATAGAAAAAGAGAAAAAAGCGGTATAGATTCAAAAAATTTTTTATCTGCGACACTATTTTCTTAATAATTGATAATTCTTCATAATTAGTAATTTCTATCGCCACCTATCACTATGATGACCTAGATGGGTCTGTTTGGAAGGATGATAAGCTCTGATTGATCGATGGATAAAGGGACCATAACTACGAGATGATTGGAGAAGGGAATGGTAGAGGCTCTCCGACAAAATGGAGGGTGAAGTGAGACCGGAAAAAAATGAGATTGGGACCATAGCATTTTTTGTCATGGGGAGGGGATAAGACACAAACAGTGAACATAAATAGCAGGTAGTTTTATGAGAGTTATTTTTTATTGGCATGACTCTATGTCTCCGACGTCTTAGTGAAAGTGTTTTTTTTTTTTTAGTATTTGTAATGGGATTCTTTATGAAAATTTTCTAGACTAGGAGACTCTTACTTGACAAAAAGAGGAGATAAAACAAGAATGAACATGTGACATTCAACTGACGCCTTCCATATGCTGATTCGAGCGTTACATATTTTTTTAAATTCTTTTTAAATTTTAAGTATTTAATATCCATTTTCTAAATCTGAAATACTGAGAAAAAATGTGTTTATTAATGATTATAAATGAGGGCGAGATTAAGAGTAAAAAATAGACGAAATTTACAAGTCGTTTATTTTTTAAAAGAGAGAGATATTACACGAAATAATTATTTTAATTTTTTTTTAAAAGAGTATACGATTGAACATGACGGCATACAACATAAGAATTTACGAATTTATGAATTTCTGACAGGGTGCGTCACCAAAATCCGAATAAATTTCAATTAAAATTTTCTGCTATATTGTATTTCTGCCAGAAGTTGTTGGTGTTCGAGAAAACCTGATGCTTCTAGTAAACAATCATATTTTCAAAATGGCCACGATGTTGTGCGGAGTATAATCGAAGAGCCGCGATCGAAGGCCTTCGCATTAGGCACTTAGCAACAGAAATAATTCGGTTTTTTGGATACCCGAGATCAACCGTTATGGCAAAATATGACTGTAGAATAGTCCAAGGAAGGTTCCAGCATGCCAGTGAAGAAGAAACTTTCATTCGAAAGAACGCATCGCGAGGATCTCCGCAGTCGTTGACAGGATTCAAGCGCTAATTTCGGATAACCTCGCAATCGTTGCGAAAATTAGCATCGATTGTTGGTGTAAGCTAGTCAACACTACGTCGAATTGCCTAGGAGGACCTTCGATATACATTAAAATCGTATACATTAAAGATACAACAGATGCTCTCTGATGCTGCCAGGACAATCCGAATTGCTCGCTGCAATCTGCTATTGTGTTCTTTGAAAAATGAAGCGTTTCGGAACGAATCAAGTTCTTTTCTAACGAAAAAATTTTTACTTGCTAAAACCAACCGGAGGAATGACCGACGGCTTGCTTACAACCCCGGGGATATCTCTATTGTTACCAGAACGAAATTTCCGGCCAATGTTCACGCATGCTAGGTGTTGTATCCAGTGAGGGTGATGTCATGCCATCACATTTCTTTAAAAAAGAGGAAACTGTCAAAAGAAGTGTATTTGCGCGTTCTCTGATGGATGTAGTGTAGCCGTAGATAGAAACTATGGCGCCCGGAAGGGCGTATGTTTTTCAGCAGGATGGTGCACCGGCTCATACGAGTCATTTCAAAATTGGCTCTCAGATAACGTCGATATGTTTTGAGAAATTCTGATCTCTCAATAACCCAGATTAAATTCCTTAGACTACTACATATGGAGCGTAGATGAAAGAGTCATAAACAAGTTTCGCTATCTCAATGTGACGCCATTAAGGATCGCTATTGAGGCAGCATTCGTCGGCAGGATGCATGGACAGCGCTATTACAGCGCTATTACGTGCGAACGTTTCAGACCGAGAATAGAGGCGAGAATCCATTAAACTAATGGAGGATATAACGAATAAATTGTGCTCTACAGGGATCCCCTAAGTGCCATGTAAAAGGATTTTTTGTAATATTTAATTTCATTAAAAACATTTTGTTTAAAGAAATTGTTCGATTTGTCCAAATTTGGTGACGCGCCCTGTATATATAATACACACATACACGCACACATTTCGACTTGGTTTAGTCCGCTCTATATGAAAGTTTTATCGTTTACCTATCGAACATCTTGTGTGTGTGTGTGTGTGTGTGTGTGTGTGTGTGTGGTGTGTAAATATAAATATATGTAACTTTATCACTATTGGTTCCAAGTAAAAAAAAAATAAAAAAAAAGAGGGTATCTAGTCACTTATCATTGTTTTTTTTTAATAAGAGAATTTTTTCGTTACCAATTATCAATGTATTACAATCGATATAATTCGAATTTAAAAATGATTCGTACAGAGGATTAGTTTTAGTTAGAAGTTTTAGTTAGAAGATTAGGAAAGAAATAATTGATATATTATCGTATTTTTAAGTTTTCAAAATTATTAATTTTTTTTATAACAAATGTCCTAATGAAAAATATAATCTAATTAACGTTTTATGATATATTACTCGCATTTTATCCAATTTGAAATTAATTTTTAAATCATTGAGGCATAATTGATAGTGATTTTATAACGATGCGAATAAAGATTTTATTCACTTTATTTCAATTTTTCCTTAAGTCTGATGTTATTATGATTATTTTCAATTTTTACGAAGAAATATATATAAGAAAACATAGAAATAAAACGATCCCCGAGTGGTCGCAAAACCTTCGAAAATTGGTATTCTCCTTTTATGTGTAAGTATTAAAACCATTTGAATCGGAATAGGAAAATTTTTGAATAGGAATATAAATATATACATATAATATATACTTAAGTTTTATTACGTAAAAATGAAAAATAGAATCATTTGGATTATATTTTTTATTTAATTTAGTATGGGATTTAATTTGACGCTAATTGTTGATATCAAATCTTTCACTTAAAATCTTACTTTATTTTGTTAAGAAAAACTTCTTTAAATTATAGTGATATTCATTTAAGATTTGGACTTTTTGTCAACATTCCAAATTTTGACATCCTTAGTCAGAAAGTTTTCACTCTTAGGATTGACAATATAATTTTCTCCTTTCCATTTTTGTGCTTGGATTTTATTATTATTTTTCTGACTATATTAAACATTCTGAAGATGAATTAAATAAAGAAACGTAAATTTAAGTATTTATTTTATTATATATTTTAAGTTTGCGCACAACTTTATCTATTGCTATACCATCTTTGATACGTATTAACTGTTTTTATTTTAAAAATTATTATATATATTATATTATTATATGAATTATTCATTTATATATCTAATATAATACAGGAATATAATACAGAAAAATTAAAAAATTATTACATTTTTACTAGGTATCTGACGAATAAAGTAGATCGTTGCGTGACTGGCTTAGTTGCTCAACAACAATGTGTTGGTCCATTGCATACTCCTCTGGCAGACGTTGCTGTGACAGCCATTTCGCATTTTTCTACGAAAGGCATCGCCACTTCCATTGGTGAACAACCAATTAAAGGATTAGTCAACGATGCAGCCGGCGCTCGAATGACAGTAGCTGAAGCACTTAGCAATCTAGTGTTTGCGCAAATTTCTGTATTGCAAGATGTCAAGTGTAGTGGCAATTGGATGTGGCCGGCAAAACTTCCAGGCGAAGGTTCATCACTATACAAGGCTTGCTCAGCAATGTGTTCTCTAATGAAGGAACTTGGGATTGCGATCGATGGCGGTAAGGACTCACTTAGCATGGCTGCACGTATCAATAAGAATATTGTAAAGGCACCCGGCACTCTCGTCATATCTTGTTATGCACCATGTCCTGATATTTGCCAAGTAATCACTCCGGATCTCAAAGCTCCTATTATGGGACGACAGGGTTGTCTGCTTTTTATTGATTTGTCTTATGGCAAGAGTCGACTTGGAGGAACTGCTTTGTCTCAGGTATATTGTCAATTAGGCAACGATGTGCCGGACATCGAAGACGTGCAAACTTTCAAGAATGCTTTTATTGCTACGCAGCAATTAATCGCCGATAAAAAAATTCTTGCTGGTCATGATATTAGCGATGGGGGATTGATTACATGTCTTCTAGAAATGTGCTTTGCTGGAATCTCAGGAATCAATGTTAATATAACTCATAAATCTGATTCTGCTATTGAGGTTTTATTTTGCGAAGAACTTGGTTGGATATTGGAAGTCGACGAAAAATATCAAGATGAAGCAGTGAAAATGTTACAATGCTACAGAGTTCCAGTATATTTAATCGGAAAGTCTGTAGGCCTTGGAATGAACTCTGAGGTGATCGTTAAAGTTGGAAATGAAATTGTATTAAGCACTACAGTAATTGATTCAATGAGCATTTGGGAAGAAACTAGTTATCAATTAGAACGCCGTCAAACAAATGTCACTTGTGCAATGGAAGAATTTTCCCGGCTAAGAGAACGAACTGTTCCAGCTTATCGCTTAGATTTTGATCCTGTTAGATCTCCAATATTAAAGGATATAGCAGAGCGTGTTAAGGTAGCTGTCATACGTGAAGAAGGAATTAATGGAGATAGAGAAATGGCAGCTTCTCTGTTGGAAGCAGGCTTCGATGTCTGGGATGTTACAATGCAAGATTTGCTGGAAAATCAAATTACATTGGAAGTCTTTAGAGGCGTTATCTTCCCTGGTGGTTTCAGTTATGCCGATGTTTGTGGTTCCGCAAAGGGATGGGCAGCCAGTTTCCTCTTTCATTCATCTTTACGTGAGCAATTACAGCGATTTGTTGCTCGTGAAAACACTTTCAGTTTGGGTGTATGCAATGGTTGTCAATTAATGAGCATATTAGGTTGGATTGGTGACGAAGATATTAAAGACGGAGAGAGATCAGGAATTTGTTTGGATCACAATCTCTCAGAAAGATTTGAGTGCAGATGGGCCACTGTTAGAATTGAGAACTCGCCTTCAATCATGTTAAAAGACATGCAGGATAGCGTGCTAGGTGTATGGGTGGCTCATGGAGAAGGAAGATTCACTTTTCGCGAGGAAGTTCTGAAAACTCTTGAGCAGAATAATTGCGTAGCAATCAGGTATGTACTCACATTTTAACTTTTAACTTTAATCCTCGAGATGTGTGATACCGCCACAGACTTCTATAACTAGACTACTCATTTCGATTATTTGCATGTAATAAAATTGATCGAACTGTTCTTGTCTATGATAAATATATCATGCACATGTATGCATACTCTGTGAATATAATACCTGATTTGACTGCATTGTGACAATATATTATCTAAAAGCTCTGTTTTAATATATAAACACTGAATATAAAATTTAAAAACGAACTCTTAATTTTTAAAATAAAAATAAACAATCAATTCAAGGGTAATGAGTTTTTTGATAAATGTTTATCTTTACACAGCCCGCCCCAAATGATTTTTTACCAACCTCGATGTTAACTTTCAAGGAAGTCAAAGTCATTGATTTTTTTTCGTTGCTCGTTATTCATTAAAAAAAGTTATGAGAACAATTTTTGTTTCAGTGAAAGTCGTGCGCCTTCAAGCAGGGGGGAGTCGCTTCGCGTGAAAAGTCGTGCATCCCGCACGACTTTTCATGCGAAGCGACTCCCACTTCCTCTGCTTGGAGGCGTGCAACTTTCACCCAAAGTGACTTTCACTCCACTCCCTGTTTGGGGGCGCACGATTTTCACCTGAAGCAATTCTCATCCCTCCTCCCTCCCCCCTACTTGGAGATGTGCGACTTTCATCTAAAGCGACTCCTATCCCACCTCTTCTCCTGCTTGCACATGACTTTCATCTTTCTTTGTGAAGGGAAAATACTGCTGAAATATGTGCTTTATATTTAATGTAAAATTATGTGCTATTCATAAAAATTATTCTGTTCATAATTTTTTAATGAATAATGAAATGAATAAAGAGCGACTAAAAAAATCAATGACTTTGACCTTTTTCAAGATCAACATCAAGGTCAGTAACGAATCATTTGGGACTGTGTAAAAATCAACATTTACCAGTTTTATTTTAATTAGATAGAGCCCAACAATTAAATTCATTTTCGGCACCATTTCCACAAGATTAAAATTTTTATTTTCTACACGTGTTTGTTTGAAATAAAATTCTATTAATAATTCGAAAAGGGCTTTGAAAGGACTCCGTGGTTTTTGATTCCTTATATTCTAACAACAGCAGATAAATTTATAACAATTTGTAAAAAGAAAAAACTTAAAACCAGCTTTTTACAGTAACGATAAACTCAGTAGATTCATTAGGATCTAGAAGATCATTCTCTCTAAAAATCAGAAAAAAATTTAGTATATAAAAATTTAATAGTATATAAAATATAAAATTTAGTATATAAAATATAACAACTTCGGTGCGAATTAGTTCGCCGCAGCATAGTAGTTAATGCGGAACGCCAAAAAGGCTTGCTTGGGAAGGAAGAGAAGCAGGCTAATTATCATACGGTAAATGAATAGGAAGAAAGCTTTATTCGATAATCTGTGTGTTTGTATAGTATGATATGCGTGCGTGCGTGCGTGCGTGCGTGCGTGCGTGCGTGCGTGCGTGCGTGCGTGCGTGTGTGCGTGCGTGCGTGCGTGTGTGCGTGCTCCTGCAAACGCTTTTAAAAAGAAATGAAATGAAAGACTGAAAAACAGCTGAATAATCGATTATAATCAATTATCTTGGAGTCATTCAATAATCAATTGCTTTCGATTATGCGGCCGTCGATAATTGATTTAATCGATTATGAATAAGTGTCCACTACTGCATAAGTCGACCAATCATAATCATATTTCTCTCTCATTCAATTGTAAAAATGGAGTAATCAACTGTGATTAGTTAATTCTTATAAATTACTGCATACGGATACGGCTAATATAAATGCTCCTTTATTTTACGAATCCAGAAAGCAACAATAATGATGTTAATTATGATTATAAACTAAAATTTATGTGCACAATTTCAAGTTAATCGCGAGCGAGTCATTCGGAATTATTGGGTTGTCCGGAAAGTTCATGCCGATTTTTAGTACATGGCGTAAACACAGATCTGAATATATCAGAACGATTGAAAACAAATGATATGCATACATATCGTAAAAGATGGTACTTCAGGCATACTTGAAAAAAAATTTGGTTGCGATACGTTAATTTTTGTCAGTTTTATACGCCTTTGAATATGGAAAAAGACAAAATGCATTTTAAGCATTTAATGCTTTTCTTTTACCGGAAAGGCAAAAATGCCATACAAGCGGTAAACAAGATATGCACTGTTTATGGCGAAGGTGCTGTAGCTGAAAGAACTGTGCGGAAGTGGTTTGCTAAATTTAAAGATGGTGATTTCAACCTTAAAGATCAAGAACGACCGAATAGACCTTCCACCACAGATGAAGATCAAATTAAAACACTAATCGAGAATAACCCACGCTATACGACACGTAAATTAGTAGAAATGTTGAATATGTCAAAATCCACTGGCATTTTGTGAAGTTTAGCTACATAAATCGTTTTGATGTATGGGTTCTCCACGATTTAATGGAAAAAAATCTGATGGATCGCATTTCCTTTTGCAACTCACTCTATAAACGTAACGAGGAGACACCATTTTTGAAGCAAGTAGTGACAGGGGATGAAAAATGGATCATTTACAATAATGTTGAGCGAAAAAGATCTTAGGGAAAAAGGAATGAATCTTTATCCATCCCAAAAGCCGGTCTTCATCTAAAGAAGGTCATGCTCTGTGTCTGGTGGGATTGGAAAGAGATCCTGTATTATGAGCTTTTATCAAACAATGAGACGATAAATTCAGAGAAGTATTGTTCCCAATTAAATGAAAACAGCAATTGACCAAAAAACGTCCAAAAATAGTGAATCGGAAGGGCGTCGTATTTCATCAGGACAATGCGCGGTCTCATATGTTTTTGATAACTCGACAAAAGTTGTTGGAACTTCGTTGGGATGTTCTATCCCATCCACTATATTCCACCTATCTCGCGCCCTCTGATTTCCACCTATTTCGATCATTACAAAATTCCCTTAATGGAAAAAGCTTCAACTCTTTGATCGAGATAAAAAATCACTTAGAAAAGTTTTTCGCTGAAAAACCTGAGAGATTCTGAAAGGACAGAATTTTCAAGTTGCCTGAAAGATGGAAAAAGGTTGTAGAACAGAATGGCACCTATATAATTTAATAAATGTATACTAAAATTTAAATCTTTTGCGTTTCAATTTTCCTTCAAAATCGGCACGAATGTCCTTTCCGGACAACCCAATATATCCGAAAACTTTAGATAAGTTTTTAAAAATAATTACTAAAAATCATTTTTTCATTATTTTTTCATCAATTATGATTCATTTTGATATTGTGACTTGTTGTTCTGTTAACGTTACACTTTAACAAATAGCATAGTACACGATGTAGTGCAAGTACACGATGATCGGTAGACTCGTGCTATTGAGAGAATAACTTTGACATTCTATTATTATTGCTCTATGAGCCAGATTTAAAGAAATTTTTCTGTATAAATAGAATAAATAGAACACATTTTAATAAAAATCAAATATTTTAAAGTATTATGTATATTTTATATAGCATTCTGTATGCATTTTTAACAGATACACGGATGATTATGGCAATCCAACTGAACGCTATCCTATGAATCCGAACGGTAGCGTAAATGGAATTGCTGGAATTTGTTCTAAAAATGGTCGACACTTGGCAATGATGCCGCATCCGGAGAGGTGTACACAAATGTGGCAATGGCCTTGGAAACCAGCAGAATGGAACTATGAAGTCTCACCATGGCAGCGACTTTTCGACAATGCATATACGTGGTGCCAAGAATGCAATTAGGAAATTCAAATCAAGTTCAATAATATATTTAAAGTCAAAGAACTTTATACCTTCCATATTACTTCCATATTATTTCCATATTATTATTACCTCATTTACTTTATTAATGTTCACTTTTTATACTTAATATCAGGGAATGGAAAGTTACTTTTGAAAAGTACAAAGACAAGTTACAGTTACCGAATAAATAAGTTACTATTATTGATTTTTAATGGAAGTAACTCGTTACAATTATCGTTATTTGAGAAAATAACTTTTCGTTACTTTTCCATTATTTTTTAAAAATCGACCACCACCAATCATAGCAGATGAGTACCTAGGGACTCAATGTTTTAATGTTCTCAAACACTATGAGAAGCTTGTGTTCAATCGAACCGTGTTCAATCATGTGCAAAGTAACAATAAAAATAACTGTAAAATTCGTTATCGTTACAAAAAAAATGTGACTACGTTATCGTTACAGATATCAAACAAAAAGTAACGCAATTACCAGTAAAGTTACCAAAAAAAGTAACTTCGTTACAAGTAATGAGTTACTTTCATTCTTTAGATATGATTTATAATATGTACTATAATAGAAACTATAATATAACTATAATAGAAACAATAAAGATTTGAATATTGAAAAAAATAGATAACAAAAATAAATAGATAATTAAACAAATGCGATAATGCATAGTAGATTGAAATATTTGTTTTAAATTGAATATATTAGTATATTTCGTTACTTAATCGTTACTTAAATAGTTTGAACTTTTTAGAAATATCGAATAGAATCAATGTTCATAAAAACTTATAATGAATAAAAGAAATACGTAAAAAAATGAAATTGTAGTTTAAAAGTAAGTTGTATAAATGTAACGACTCGCGTGGATCTAATTGCCTAAGGATCTAAACACAAAGATGACCGTAATTGATACTAGTATTCATAGTTGGTTCTTACTTGAAGATCATCTTCTCTAAGTAATGTCTTAAGATGCTAATGTGGCTTTCTGATTGATATCTCAAAAATTAAGACGGTCTTAAATGTAAGAACTGATTATATATGAATATGGGCCAATGAGTGGAACATAAATCGTAGTTGTATCAAAATAGTTGTTGATCAAAATATTATGCGTTGATTCATCATGAAAAGAATCAATGGTATCATTCAGATCAATAGTAAAATCATTTGAATTAATGATAAAATTATACTTAACGGCATTATCATTATCGAATGATTTTACTACTTTGAAGTGTTCAATAAGAAAATTATTCGGTCAGTGGTAAAATATTTTATTATATATTTTATTGGATGTAGTTCAATAGGAATATCATTCGTGATATAATATTTTGCCATTGGATTATTGTCAATGAAATATCATTCATATTGAAAGCTATTCATTTATACAATCCAGGTGCTTTCAATGGAATTTTATCAATGGCAATATTTTACTACTTGAAGATTTGATCACTGATAAAATTTTCAATAGTAAAATATTATCCCAACAAATGTGCGATATCCCACGATATCCGCACAAAATATTGTACTGTTACTGTACTGCCACGAGATATATGGCGTAACTGTATGGTGAAAATACAAAAAGTGTACATGATATTAGTACAACGTATCAACACTGTACCTGCATACTGTTCAGGTACATCCAAAGGCCTAGATAACAGAGATGCGATATACATAGAGATTACATAAAAAGGTGTGATCTAATTAGCTGTCTAATCACGTAATCAGAGCGCCATTTTAATTCATTATTGCATTTAATGCATCAAGATATAATTTTGTAATGTACATATATATAGATTATATAGAGGAAAATTAAGACAATACAAAGTGTCGAAGTGTAATAAAAAACTATTATTATGGGGGTACTATTATGGTGTAAGTATTCTTATTTGTGTGAATATTTAGTATCAAACTTAATTTAATCTCCTTTTCCTTAAAAGCTGTGTTGAGTTTGTGACTCTTTAGAGAACTTTTTTGTATAGAAAGTGCTATGTATCTGCTGTAAAAATGAGAAACATCAAAAAGAAGAAAATTCATTTCTTTTGTTTCTCAATAAATTCTGAGATAAGAAATATATGGGTACTAATATGAGACAAATAAATGGCAAATATTCTTGGCAGTCTATTGTCATCAGTTTATAAAGTTAGGAGCATTTATATTGAATTAAAATGACGGCTACCTAACCCAATCGACGTAATGTCGCATCTCTGTTATCTAGGTCTCTAGGTACATCACTCGTACTGTAACAATACGGCGTACTTATCGACAGAAGAGAGAGACTGTGGAGACCTTTACTCAAAGATGATAACTGGTATTATAAAAGTACAGCGTATGATCTTCTAACCCGAAAATATTAAACAGTAGCTAACTAGATGTTCAGTTAAGCTGGACAAATTTCTATCAGGACCATATATTGAAGATGTAATTATACATCCATGATTATATAGGTGTTCGTGGAACATCGAAGTGCAGCAATTTTCCATACGATTTCAGAAGGATAGCGGATGGCAGTATACAACCGGACCGCTTTGAAGCACTATAAAATTAGTTCCCGAATTTAGGGAAAAATTTTTTTTTTATCATAACTTTTATGATGTGTATTCTGGAATAAGGAAAGTTTTAATTAATAATAATATTCATTTTAGCAATAAAATTACAAAATTAATGTACCATTGAAAACATTATTAGCCAGTGATAAAATCCTCAGTAATAAAATATTACCATTGGCAAAATTCATTCAGCTTGCTATAAAATACTATTGAAAACGCCATTCATTTTCAGTTTTTCAATGATACTTTTAATAGTAAAATCATCTGTTTTTTCGCGATGAGGACCTATGGCTATAATTCGCATTTCATAATTCATTTACAACCATCTTTGTACCTAATACAATTTCCGTCTTTAGCAGAAGTCATGTTCTGCATTGTCATAGAAATGTGATGCGCGAAATCGTGAATGCGAGAACATGGTTCACGGCATTTATATGTTCGGCGCGTGAAGTGCTGCCTCAAGTAGTCATCGCTGCGCGTTTGCAAGATCAAATTAAAATATTATATTAACAATTAAACAAAATGGAAAGAAATGTAAGTATAAGTGTCAGGCATATTTCTGTTCAGACATAATTAAGTACGGAAATTTATAATATATGAATAAATTAATTCACTTTTATTTTCAAATAACTTCACAAGGAGACATTTCTTCCCTGGGATAACAAAAAGCTAAATCGCATCTTAACATATATAACAGTGCTCGGAATTAGTTGCATATTTCAGGCCGGTTTCTGAAGCAACGCCTACTTTTCTCTTACTACCTCTCGACAGCCAAGCCGCTCATGCCGCGGCGGTACTGTAACTTTAAAACCTTGTAACTTGGAAAATACTTAACAAAAAATAACATAAAGACTCGTTTTCACAATGTGCTTTTATTGATAAAAGCATACATTTATCTTTGAAATTCTATATGTGTACCGTAAAGTATAATATGTTAACCCACATCATTACACATGTAAACGCTTTCTGAATACAGGCCATTGTGTTTTGAAAAGGTTTTGAAGATAACTATAAGAATATGTAAAAAAATGAGAAGTTCCAATTAAAAAATTTTAAATTAGCCTTGACTTTAAGGATATTTTCTCAAAATCAACCAACGTCACCAACTTCTTTCCCCCTTGAAACTACAAAAACTTTCAGCTGAAACATTTTTGCCTTAAACTTACAAATTTTGAAAAAATCGACTAGATAAATTAAATGGTCCACCTTGTATAATATTTTGTAAAATGCTCATTGATTTTTATTTGCGAAGTATGCGGAATATATTTATCAAATCTACATTAAACTTGTATCGATAATATATTAAGGCTGCGATCCATTCTTTCAAATGTTCTGAACATTTTGCTCCGCTATAGTCCATTACTATTCCGAATGCTACAATTGCTACGGTCCAATCCATCTCCCGAAGTGAGGCAGTTGGAACGAAGCGAGAACAAAAACGATGACATATTGATGACGTATCAGAATTGCTGAGAGCGTCAAATGGACCAGTCATATCAGTGCTACAAATGCTTTGTATTTGAAGCGCTAAATGGACTCAGCAAACGAGAATGGAATGAATTAAAATGGATTCAGATTTTCAGAAATATGGATTTATAAATGTTAAAATGAATTCTTTTCAATTCTGAACGCATTTTTATTCATTTATAGGAATTGCATAAAACAAATGTCTATGCCTTTTCAATTCTGAATGCATTTTTATTCATTTATAGGAATTGCATAGAGCATATCTCTATGCCTTTCAATCTGAAAATAATAGTAACATTTTCTGTACATCGTAAATACTACTCAATTCATTCAGAATTGTGAAAAGGAAGTACATTTCGCTTGTCTGCTTCTGTCTTCTTTCCGCGAGTTCTGATTGGTTTCCGCTTTTTCAACAAGATGTAAACTTGGCCTTACATTCTGATCTGGATTAAATCCTCGGTGGAAATAGAAGACCAAAACGAACAATACTAATGTTAAATAAGGATAAGGGTCTGAACATAAGAATTGTCATAACACTTACTTAGATTTAAATTATAGACATAAGTAACGCACAAGCTTTCACGCCTGACACAATTTGTCATATCTCCAAGAGATATGACATACGCCAACTTAAGTCTCTAAGTAAGTATTACAATTCTTGTGCTCAGACCCTAAGATAATACACGAAGACACCCAGACATGTGTTCCAAAACTTTACTGGGTCAACTCTATAGAACTACAGTATAACCAGTAGAAATACTTGAGAAAAAATGCGGATCTGGGCAGATATAGCTGCGCAGCTTTTGTTTTGACCAGATCTAATGAAATGCAAAACGACAATAATGTATATGACAATAATGTATATGACAATAATGTAAATGTCAACATGGCAAATGCTCAAGTGATTGGCGATATGAAGGGCAAAGGTGCCTCACATTTATTTTTACATTCACGCATTGTAAGCTGCATTTTATCCTTTTTCCGCAAGTAGCAAGTAATAAAGATAGAATGAAACTTACAACGCGTGAGCGTAAAAAGTAAATGCATCTGAAGTGTCTCTAATGATTATACTATGATAGAACCTTGAATAGTGGGGAACAGAATAAAGGTGCATTCACATGCAAGCGTCAAGCAGCGGAAGTAGCAATGAGGCGATTTTTACAGTGGCGTAAAAAATATTTTTTACACCACTGCCATATTGTCCAATTGATTAGTCATACTTCCATTGTTTGACACTTGATGCTTGCATGTTAAGTAGAGTTAGAGTTAACTACTATATCGAAACAATTTGAAACAAATAGCGAATTCGATCACTTGCACTACACTAGATCAGTGCATATTGAAAGCTGCTTTATGCATTAACAAAGTTAAATATAAAAGTATATAAATATTTTAAACGATTAACTACTAATATTGTAACGTTACTTAACAAAATATGTGTGTATAATTTTATTGTCAAAGTTGATTATATTGTAGCACTGCATTGTGATATTTTATATGACTATATTCCAAAATTGATTGCCTATACTAAAATCTATATTGCACGTAAACTATAGCATTTTTCAGCACTGATAGTAAATTTGCAACACAGCTCTTAAGCAGCTTTTAATGCACTGATCTAATAAGTGATTGAATTCATCATTAGAATAACGTATACATGGCGCGAAATATAATTGCGTTTATCGGAAATCTTATCCTTACAACCTTTAATTAATCAAGTTTTTCGTCATCTTTTATAATTCTTAATTGATTGCAAAAGTGAATATTAAAATAATTATTTTTCTTTAGTTTTTATTCTTCTTTTATAATTAAATTAAGATTAATTATATTAAACTTAATTTAAGAGAGAGGATTCACATAAAACTATCAATTATCAATAATCAATTACCAATAATCTTTCATAATAAAATTTTGAAAATATGTACTTTTATATTATTTTTAATGCTTAATTGAATGGTGTAAGAATAAATTAATAAAAAAATTTGTTTTCATTTTTTTTTAATTTGATAAAAAATAATTAGATCATGAGATCCATATCTTAATCTGTTAGATATTGTTTCCTACAAACTATATCCAACTAAATTAGAATGTGGATTTTATGATCTAATTATTTTTTGTCAAAGTTTAAAAAAAAATGAAAAAATTTTGTTTTAATTTATTCTTACACCATTCGATTAAACATTAAAAATAACATAAAAATACGTATTTTCAAAATTTTTAAATTGTTTATTATAATATAATATATAATTAAATTATGAAAGTCCTCCTTCAGTTGATTTTACATAAATGCTTACTTTTAGGCCCGATTGTACTAATGTTATTTTGACTTTAACCAAGACTTAAAATTCTTGTTTTAAAGACGAAAGAAAGGAAAAAATAGAGAAAATTTTAAGTCTAAACATTCATATTTATAAATTTTATTTCTAAGATATTCATAATAATTATATCTGAAATTAACTACTTCAAATTGGTATTAACAAACGCATCATAAATGAAATTCGAACTTGGGATCTCTGAGAACTTGAGATTATGAATCTTTTACGATATCTGCTAGACCTTCACTTCTTCAATTGGTAAATGTGTTATTTATTCTCTCAATTACAACTAGCTACTTCAATTACAACTCGCTAAACTAGTGACAAAATATAATAAAAATATCATCATTTAACAGATATAATAAAATATAAACAATTTACATTACTATGAGACAACAACTTGGGTAAGTGTCGGATAAGCTAATCTCGCTTGACCGATGTCACGCACCGTGATTAGCCTAATTCAGGCTAGTGTGTTCGACTTGGTTTGCGAATGTTCATTATTAATTTTACTTCTAATCAAAGAGGAACAAAAGAACATAGCTCAATTATTTTTACGTTACAACTTTTTTGAACTTAGTTGGACTAAAACGAAAAATTTTCTACTTATAATTTTGAATAATTTAAGTAGCATTTATAGTCTATTTTTAAATAAAAATTTTTTTTATTCAATTACATTGAAAAACTGCATTTCATTTTGAGAATATTGAAATGAACAATATTCACGTTGCACAGAAATTGCTGATATTATTTTTGAATGTAACTGAATTAAAAAAAACTGTACCACTTACTACTACTGCGAGTTTCGAAAGCTTCCGCTTTTCCGCTTTTCGCTTTTCCATCAAGGTGTGATCCATCAACCCGGTCTAAGAACCAATCAACTGCAGTCGAGCATTTCCCTATTATTCGACCATAACAGGAGAAAATACTCGATTGTAATTGGTTGATTCTTATATTCCGATCTAAATTAAACCCTCGGTGGAAACTAGGCCTTCATCTATCGGGAATTGCTCGGATCGCTCCGAATGAACCCAGCATACTTGAAATGTAGGATTCACTATGTTAGTGATGCGAATCCGGGCCATTTGCAGCACAGTTACTAGCATGAAGAGGGCATAAGAAGCTATATACACTACAATGAGTATATATCCGTGTATACTTGCGCATACATTGTGTGTCCGTCTAGGCTCTCTTCTAATAACCATGCTGCAAGCGGACCGGAATTCACATCACTGGTTCGGTCACTATCCTATTCGGTCTGATCTATACTGTGATTCCGGTGATCGGCGTGGATGTGGCGTGGATGTGGCGTGGACGTTACATTTATTTGTTAGCATGAAAATTGTATGAAATTGATTATTACGATCGTTAAGAATCATTGTAAAGAAAATCTGCAATCATGTTGGTATTATTCGAGACATCGGCGAGTTACGCAATATTCAAGGTAATTTCGAATTTGTCAGAAATGCTGAACTTCCTAACCTAAGATAATGCGCACGTGTTGGTCTCATTTTATTTCCTAGCAGGAGTATCACGTATACAATGAAATTGTTTAATATGTAATATATAATATTCAGTGAATGGAAAATTATTTTTTAAAAGTAACAAGTTACAGTTACTCGTTATTACTGAGTAGAAAAAGTAACAAGTTTTCGTTATTAGTAATTTTGAGATCCACTATAATAGTTATAAATGTCCATGCATTTGTAAATTTGCAAATAAAAATAATTTCATGGTTTGTAATTAAGATTGTGGAAGTACAATTACAATGTGTATGTGTAGTTACAGGAATATGACAATACATTTTACATTATACATTTAACAGCAATACATTAAAAGTTATTGTTACTAATTTGATTGATCTGTTTTATTTGTTTTGATACAAACGTTAGTAATAGTATTACAAGGTAAAAGTTATTCTTTTTACAAAAAACGCTGTAGTAGAAAATAATAACGATTGCTTCTATCTGTGCCTTGAAAAAGAATAAGAAGCAAACATGGCGACCGGCTAGAAACTCTTTGGGGAGAGACGTGTCTTCTACCATGCTGTTTTGTGCGTCCTCGTGGCTCGAAATTCAAATTAAGCGTTAACAGTTATATTACGTAATATTACTAAAATTTGGGTAATTACAGAAAATATTCAAAATATCTTGCTATTTACATAATTTTCAATATAAAATAAGATTTACACTATAAAATATAATTTTTAGACTTATTGGGAGTACAAATTAATTCGGTCCGTTCTTTAAAGATGGCTCCAGCTGTTGTGAATGGTTCATAGTGACAGCTGATTTTGGCGGTTTCAGAGAGATTAAACATCTGCTAATAATATTCAATTTATATCGCTTTGAGTTTCATACAAAAACCTTGATTTTGTTTGAAATGTCGAATTTTGTGTTAACCAAGTAGCATTTGCGGGAGGTTTTGATTTTTTGCTTTAATTGGAAGAAAAGTGCGGCTGAAGCCCATCGAATGCTTGTCGAAGTTTTACTGCTCCAACTGATAAATCATGTAGGAAATGTTTCGACGTTTCAAGGATGGAGATTTCAGCGTTGAAGACAAACCTCGCTCTGGACAGCCAAAAAAATTCGAAGATAAAGAATTAGAGGCATTATTCGAAGAAGATCAGAGTCAAACGCAAGAGGAGCTTGCAGAATCATTGGAGGTAATTCAACAAGCCGTTTCTGTACGATTGAGAGCTAAGGGAATGATTCAAAAACAAGGAAATTGAGTGCCTTATGAACTGAAACCGAGAGATGTTGAAAGGCGATTTTTCACTTGCGAACAGCTGATTCAAAGACAACAGAGAAAAGATTTTTTGCATCGGATTGTGACTGGAGATGAGAAGTAAATATTTTATGACAACCCCAAGAAGAAAAAATACTACGCTAAGCCCGGTCAATCGTTGCCAACATCAACATCAACACCTCGGCCGAACATTCATGATTCGAAGATCAATGCTCTGTATCTGGTGGGATCAAAAGAATCTTGTTTACTATGAGCTCCTGAAACCTGGCGATTCTATTACGATCGATATCGGCTACAATTGATTCGCTTGAGCCGTGCATTGCGAAAAAAACGGCCGGAATACGAGCAAAGACATGATAAAGTTATTCTTCTTTATGACAACGCTCGGCCTCATGTCGCTAAAGTCGTAAAAAAATATTTGGAAACGCTCAAATTTTACCGCATCCGCCGTATTCTCCGAACATTGCTCCTTCTAATTACTGGTTATTCCAAAGGATGCAGCAAGTCACCGGTTCACTTCTTTCGCAGAAATCGAAAATTGGCTCCAAAATTGGATCGCCTCCAAAGACGAGATTTTTTTGAGGTGGAATTCGAGAATTGCCTGAGAGATGGGAAAAAATAGTAGGCAGTGATGGACCATATACTTTAATCTGATCTGTTCATTCATTTTGTTTTGAAATACATTTTTGAACATAAAAAAACGGACCGAACTAATTTGTATTCTCAATACATAATTTCTGTAAAATTGCATGATTTTTTATATATACAGGACTAATCATGTAATTTATTTTACATTTATTATATATGTAAAGAAATCTTTTTACAGTGTAAGTGGCTTATGTCGTATCGTGTCTAATCAAAGTAACTGTAAAATTTGTTACTGTACTCAAAAAAATTGTAACTTCATTACCGTTACAGTTATCAAAGAAAAAAAGTAACGCAATTACCAGTAAAGTTATCAAAAAAATAACTTGTAAATGTAACTTCGTTATAAATAACGAGTTACTTCTATTCCCTGATAATATTACATATTGTATATCAGTGCTCGCAAAGATTTATATGATATATTTCGGATCGATTTCGGTGCGCTATCCCCACTATCGCTCGAGGCCGAGCCGCCGGGCGCTCACGTGACGCTCTGGCTCAGGAACGTCTCTGTAGTTTAAACGTGCAAAGATCGTACTTTACGTTATTAAAGAATATTGTTCTTGCAAATAATTTTTATGTTCTTAAAAAAATTTCAATCTTCGCAAGGTCTATTATAGAAACTTCTCGATATAAATTTATAACAATTAACATTATTGAATGGCTTCTGATAAGCAAGAATTATTATTATAAAATGTGTTAATTATTCTAGAAACTTCTCGTAAATTTATAACAATTATTGAATAGTTTCTGGTAGGCAAGAATTATTATGACAAAATGTTTTAAAAAATTTAGTATTTGATTTTTTTAAGGAAATAAAAATTATTTTGTAAAAAAAATATTCTCTAACAATGTAAGATACGACCTTCGCACTTTAACTACCAGAGCCAGAGCGTTACGTGAGGTGAGCGCCTGACGGCTCGGCCGCCGAGTCTCGAGCGGTAATGGGGATAGCATGCCGGAATCGGCTCGAAATGTGCAAATCTTTACGAGCACTGTTATGTATTATAGATTTAATTGACAATTTGCTTGTAGGTTCTAAATGAAAACAAACTCGCCCAGTCGGAAGATCTTCACAAGGATTTTGAGACTCCTGAGGCTGCCAAGATTGTAAGTTTTTCTTTCAAGAATCTATAGATCTATTTTTTTTTAACTGAGCTAGTGTACTTTTTGTGAAATATTTATTGTTTTATGTAGCAATAAGAAACAAACCTATTACTTCTTATAGCCTCAGTTGTACTATTTTATTTGATGTATCATAATTCTCGTGTATTTTTTGCTTTTCAGACTTAAATTAACGTTACTTTCACAAGTTTAAGAACACCACCGAAGCATTATGTTTACATGCGCCACTATGGCGCTTGTAAACAACAAGTTATCCAAATCTTTGAAGAAAACGCACAGGAACTGCTGCATCAAGGCTCATGAAGGCTGGCGGTAACCGATGCCAAACTGGGCTGTGCCATCAAGGATAAGCTGCAATTATCCTGTGTAAGCAACACGGCAGTGCAAGAGTTGATAAGGTGTATCAGAAGTCAATTAGGTAGTTTGATAAGTGGGGTGACCGAGAAGAAGGTCATGACGCTGGGCCTGGCACACAGTCTTTCCAGATATAAGCTGAAGTTCTCCGACAAGGTCGATACCATGGTAATGGTATCACCTGATACAGGCAGTGTGCTTGCTAGATGATCTGGAAAGAGCTTAATAATTATATAATGCGAGCGCGCGAATAGTATGGCTGGCACTTTCCTGAGCTAGGCAAAATCGTGACTGACAATCTTCAGTACATAAAGACAATGCATATACTTGGTCAACGAGAGAACACTATCAAATGTGATCTGTCAGATATTCTGACAGAGGAAATCGAGGAGAGAGTGAAGGAAGCCGCAGAAACCTCAATGGGCTCAGAAATCTCGGAATACGATGCTGAACACATGCAATGCTTATATATTGAGATACTTGAGCTTCATCAATACCGATCTATGCGATTATCTATCCCAGCTATGCGATTATCTGAAAACTAGGATGATGGCATTAGCGTCAAATCTGACAGTTCTCGTCGGCGATCTGATCGGTGATATCGTCTAATATCTAAAGCCGGTTCTTTGAGTCTTGCTAAACATCCAGCATCTATTTTACAAATTCTTGGTGCAGAGAAGGCACTATTCCGTGCTCTTAAATCGAAGAAGAACATACCCAAATATGGTTTAATCTACCATTCACAATTTGTCGGACAATCCTCAAACAAAAACAAGGATAAAATATCCAGAATGTTGGCAGCATCTTTAGCAACAAGAGTTGATGCATTGGGAGATACTGCAAGCTTCGAACTTGGCGCGGAGCACAAAATGAAATTAGAGGCACGGTTAAGAATGCTTGAAGAAGGAAATATCCGTCGGATAAATGGTACTTATCAAAGCAAAGGCCAAATTTGAAAAATATCAAGTTAAGAACGAATATATGCAGTATTCAACATCTATAGACTTAATACTGACGATTAAGGAGAGACCATTAATCAAAGAGATTGAAACAAAGAAAAGCGAGGAAATGCCTAAAAAGAAAAAAAAAGAATATAGCACGAGTTCTGAACAGATCAAGGAGAAAATGAAGGAGGAAGAACCGCAAACGGAAATAGAGTCGGTTATTGTACCGAAAAAAAAAAAACATAAGAAAAGAAGAAATATAGTCTAAAACACAATATAGAACAAGGAGAATTTTCTATCTAATCAACTATTATATTCGATATTTATTTGAAACCTTTTATGTGTGCATTTTTATTTTTATAGTTACCTTCACTTGTTCCTCCAGCTTCAACTGAAATCTCCTTCAAATGTTTCTTCAGTTTTTATAGATGCTGTTTCATATTTTTCCTCAGTTTTTACTGATGACTACTTCTTCAAATTCAATTGATTTCTTCTTTTTCTTCTTTTTTTTCTTCGATATGAGATCTGAATCCGCTTCAGCTTGCGCTTCTTCTTTGATACCAGAAATTTCTGGTATATCTTCTGTTTTTAATTTTAGCTTGTATTTCTTCTTTTTCTTCGGATTGTCGGATTTTTATTTGTGCAGAAAAAAGATATAAGAAAATCAACCACAATCAAAATCCTTCATTTCATATTGTGATTAATTTTTTTGCTTTATGCCTTATGCAACGTTATGCAAAAGTCTATGTAGCGGCTTTAAGATAAAAAATACAAGTTTCTACATTAAATTTTTACATATATACAGGATTATTGTATTTAAAATGATTGTCTAGGTTTCCATTTATCCACTTATATTTTTTGCCTTAAGTATTCTTAAAGCCTTCAGCTTTATCTTGTACTCCGTGTTAAGCTTGAAGCATACGGTATCTCAATTAATTTTTTGTATTTAATATAGATGTAGAAGAACAATTGTAGATATACGAACCTATTCTTTTTAACTAAATTTCTTGGACAGTTTATCTTCTCTTTTTCTCTAATGTATATTTTATATAGAATATCGATGCTCAAACGAAGCTATCATCTCATTTAAGGATTCCTATTTATAGCTATACTGAAAGATAGATAATTTGATTCGAATACCTTTGGTATTTAGTAGCTTATGTGTTAAAGCCTTGTATCGCATTGACCGTTGTTCAATGTGATTTATTGATCCTTTCTTTATCTGAAATCTCAGAACGATTTCTATCATCGTTGACACATTTAAGCTACTGAGTGACGACAGATTCAGAGCAAAATTTCAAGAGATTTGCTATATAGATCTGTTCTTTTTAGTTAAACTTCTAACGCAGTTCATCTTTCTTCCTTTTTTTCTCCACCCCTTTTTAATTAAATATGAAAGCTAGAATAAAAAAGCTAGAGAAATCTGAGATTTGTTATCGATTTTTTTCTCAGAATCATTTTTAATTAAAAATTAAAGCGGATAGAATCCTTAAACGAGATGATTGCTTCTGAGCATTGAGCATATATTCTATATATATTTCATATTATATTAAAAAGGATTCATAAAATATTGTATAGTTTTCTCATAAATACATTTATGCTTAAACGATTCATTTTTTTTCATAGAAATTCTCTAGACATCAGTTTTTCAAAATAAAAAAATTGTAATCCTAAAAATTCTGATAAGAAATTAGTCTGCTGTTTTACTTGCAGGAGAAGTATGTAATTGTAGAAAGGGAAAGAAATTGCTTATATTAATTGTTTACAAGATTACATTAAACTTAGAATGACATTTTTAACAGAATTGCTTTATTTAACCCATGAATCTGTTTACTAAATATTTTATTCTAATACTTATTTATCTGACTTGCAGGCAGTTAGTATAATAGCTAAATCTTCGAAATAATTATGCGCTTTGCATATAGTATATTAATTCATGATTTTATATGTTTCCAAAAAAGTATAATTAATATTGTATAAGTACAATCATATATGATAGAATTTGCTTGTAATTACCAAATTAATGATAGATATAAAACTGACTTGTTAAATACATCTCTTACAATACATATCTTTTGCAAAAAGATTTTACCATAATTAACAGAATTGCATTTGAATAACTGACTCGCACAAAAATAATAGAGTAAGAAACTATAAAGATCTTCCACGAGACGATTGCAATTAAGATTGTAAATCAAAAGCTGATTATGTTATAAGTATTTTAAGTATTAGCGTATGACTTGCAAAAAAATAATATCTCATATATTTTTTACATTATACATTCATATAAATATCAATATTAATTATAAATCTTGATGCATATATGTGACAACAGATGTGTCTATAGAGCAATACATCATAGATTTAATGATTAAATCATGAAAGTCAATTTAAAACTTTCGCGATAGATCTTCACAATACATATTCTTTAGAAATGCAAAAATTTATACATTTTCGTTTAAAAAAAGTGTATCTTCCAAAAAAAAATATACTATATATATTAATTTAAACAATTTAATTCTTGAGTGTAAACGATATCATTTCTACAAAAATCAGCACAACAGAAGGCATGTATAATAAATGATTATTAATTTATAATATAGAAGCAATGTTATTTGCGAAGGAATATTAGTTTTATTTATTTTACTTTTAAAATATGCTTATTTTGGAAAAATAAAAATATTATTTAAGGAAAAACGTTATACTTATATATACATAAAAAGAAAATGCCATCAGTATCGAATTCGAAAAAATTCGGATTAAATTTGACTAGCAGATTTCGATCTATGTACATTTGTCATCCGATATTTGATATGATGGACCATGATGCATCGTGATCTCCCATCTGTAGAAAATAAATAACAAATATTTTTCTCATTATAATATATATTTCATTATAATATATGTATTTTAAAAATAATTATTAACTGGTTATTAATTTCTTTGTTATTTATCTGTTAGTAATAATCGCCCTAAATATTTACTTTACGTTGTATATTTCAATACAAAAATTCTAACATTCTCTCATGTAATATTTTTTATAACATTATGCCATTATAATACATTTCATTTCTAATACGGTTTTCATAGTAGCAATTTTTGAAACTTTGGTTTGCGTTCAGCAGAACACAACAGTTTTGCAATCGTTTTACGATTCTCTGCTGAGATAGGACCATTCCTCTTGACCTAAAAACATAACCCAATCAACGCGAAGAAAACTTCTAATAGTTGCAAAATAAACATTCTGCTGAACGCAATCAATGGTTTCTCTAATTAAATGTTTTCAGTTATAGTAATAGTTCAGTTATAGTAGTAGTTAATTTTTATCACTCTAAGATTAAATATATGCCCAAAGAAATCATTGGCTCTAAATTAAAACTATGATACAGTAGAAAACGCTTCGATATTATTATAAAAAAATATTTATTATTACATACACTGAGAGAACATGGTTGATATTTGTCGAGTTGAAATTATGTAGTTTATCTCCTTTGGATTATTTTAAACAATTTTAGAGTAACTGTAATTTTAAATCCCAGAATTATAAATATAATATAGATAAATCAAGCTTGTGAAAACGTGAAAATGTACTTTAAAGCTGATAGTATGTGATGAGAATGTTAACTGCTTTTTCGTGACAATCGGAATTTCGGAAAACGGAATCTTGGAAAAGTAAATACGACCAATCAGATTAGCGTGTTACACGAATGCGTAAACTTAAATAGTTCTGACTGGTCATATTATTTTTCTAATATTCCGTTTCCTACATTCCGACTATCTAATTCCATGGTATATATCCGTCATATGACGTCTGATATGAATATTCAATGTTATGATGATATCGAATGTTATATGAAGGAAGTCATAGCGTGAATTCTATAATTTAAGATACATTCGGAACGATCCCGTACCTCCCGAGAGACAAAACAATGCTATTGAGTAAACCATAAGATTTCATAGAGATATTCGGGTGATGTTTCCGAACGCAATCCTAGTGAAAGAATAAAAAAACAAATTAATGATCAACTCCCTATGAGGATGTAAGTGAACGAACCTCTTATTACTAGCGCGTTGTCATAGCGACGCGTCTGTCAACATTGGAATTTATCAGTTAGTAACAGTTATTAGTTGTGAATGAAAAGATCTTGAGCGGTTTATATAGAAATATTATTCAATGAAAATTTCGTTTTACTTATAAAAAATTATATTTAATAATAAACAGTATATTCAACATTATATTTGTATTTTGCATAAAATATAATATACTATCATACGTTCAAGTGCATACGAATAAAATGTCACAGTAAGTAACTTCAATGTTTTTAATATATTTTTTCTATATCTTAATGTTCCATAATTTAAGGAGTAAAAATATAACTTGATTTTTTTTACCTTTTGGTGGATGGAAAGGAAATATAGTTGCTTATTTAAAAAATTATTCATTTTACAAAAATATTTTCTTAAAACAACTATGTGTTTTCTTTCTATCAACTGATTTATCTCATTATTCTGTTGTAAAAGTAGATTAAGAGACGATTATTAAAAAATTAATAGTTTACAAGTTATTTAACATTTTATGTCAATATATGCCAAAATAATTTATAAAGTACCTCGTAAACTATTGTTTTTTTATATCTACTTACTACCTTAATATTAATTTTATGCAGAATAATTAGATGAATCATATTATCTAAAGAAAATCAAATAATTCCATTTAAAAAAGTGGAGATGATCTTTATGTCTCCTTGGCACTATCACCTAGAAGAAACGTCGTGATCAAATTACTTTTCTTTCTATTTTTAAAAGCAAGGGAATTATTCAGATGACCCGTTTTAGATACCTTACCCTGTATTATGTTGTCAGTAATGTTATAAAGAATATTTTCCTAATAAATTATAAGTTTTTTTAACAAAATAGCAATAATTAAATGCATAGTTTAAAATATAAATGCAATATATTTTCAATTTATAACCATTCATGCATATAAAAAAAGTATTTTCAGATTATTGAATAAATAAATTTTTTGGATAGACACTTAAACTATTTTTTCTTTTATAGTTTGGAACGTCAACTTTAAGATATTGAAACATTTTTCCCTTAAACATTTTTGTTTCAGAGTTTAATATTTTTGAAAATTTTATGAAAATTAAGTGCGATTTCTCATTTTGTTAATTATATTCAGTTTATATACAATTAACAGTTTATATACAATTTGTTATAAATATACATGTGTACAAATGCTTTTTAAAGTGTCAAAATAAACAAATATCGTTTAACAGTGCTTCAGTTTTACACAGCGCTAACAATTCCAGGCCACCTGAATATTTCGGAAAGTATGCAATTTTAAGAAAAATATTTTAGTCAAAAATTACAAATTATTTAAAAAAATTTATTTAATAATCAGTTTGACTTTTGGGTAGTATCGCCAATTTCAGGTCATATAGATTTTTTTAAATTGGATACCTTATTTTTAATTCCAGAATCTAATAGCCGATGTCAAAAGCTTTTCAAAACACTACAATAAAGTTCGTTTTCATTAAGTTACAGTATCACCATTATTAGTATCACCATTATTAATATTATATTAAGGTGTCCGACCGACGATTCTTATATGTTGTTTAGGATCATACCTTGGACACAACATTTGTCAAGATCAAGATCATTGTAATTATTTATACTATAGTAACTATTTACTTTAAATAACTATGAATTATATACTATAACTATAAAAATATAAATTTTTCGCAATAAGTTTATTACAGTTTTTTAAATTTGGGAAATTTGGGGGGATTATTAATATTTCTAATTGATTGCGTTGAAAATCCGTCAACCATATCGATATGCAATTATCATTTCTAAAATTAATTCAGAAATTAATTCAATTTATATGAATGTATATAATAGTTCTTAACATTCAGACCATAGTGGCGCTCGTATTTAAAGTAATGTATTTAATATAAATGGTCTTGTTTCCAATTTTATTGTTAAAAAGTTTTAATCGTCAGTCGGGTAACACTAAGCATAGTTTCGCGCCATGTCTTAGCGCCGAGACCATGTTTGCAGATAATAGCGGTACTGGAATTGTTAAGCCTTATAATTCGAAAAGTATTTAATGAAAATGAACTTTATTGTAGCGATTCGAAAAGCTTTTGTTATTGGCTATTAAATTCTGGAATCAAAAATAGGATGTACAATTTAAAAAAAATCGATGTGATTTTGACCTGACATTGCCGACGCCACTCAAAGTCAAACTGATAAGATGATTAAATATATTTTTTAAATCCAGTAATTTTTGTCTAAAACATTTTTCTCAAAAATGCATAAGATAAGATGCATTTCCAAGATATTCATCAGCTGGCCCGGAATTTTTAACGGGCACTATATAATTATAAAAGTGATGACAATTAATCCAATACACGAAAGACCCATCGTTGTAGTAAGGGTGCCAAAAACTAGATGTATAGTAAAGGTTAACTTTGTTTTGCTGTCTTTGATAAAATTTATATATAATATGAGTTGTATATAATTAAAGATTTTTTCCCTAGTTGTCGAAAGATTATACAATATATTTAACGTCATTAACCAATATGCATAAAGGAGGGAAAAATAGCCAAATTGGCCCTGAATGAACACCTTTAAAACCTATGGAGTTGTCATTTTGAAAATCCATTTATCTGAATAAGAATTTATCTGAAACGTTTTTCTCAAAAAATGCTTTGCCATCGAGCTATTCGACCGTTTCCAGACTTACATCTTTATATACAGAGTGTTTCATAAGATGGGTACGAGCCACATTGGGGGTGGAGAATGGATCAAAGGGAACAAAAAATTCTTATACTATTTTGAGATACTCGTTATAGTTTTCAAATTAGAAAAGGAAATGTCTAAGCCAATATGCGATGAAGCCGCGCCGCGCGAATTCGTAGGACGCCCCACTCGAGCGGCGGCGGCGGCGGCGGCGACGCGCAGGGAGAGGGAAGTAGCGCTTCGTTGCCTAGCACAGCCTGGCGGTTCTATGTGTTTCGCCGCATCGCGCCTACATTATCTAAAAATGTTATTTTAGCTTTTCCTTATACATTTCTTTTCATTATAAATCACATATTAATCACATATAAATCATTATTTAGCACGATTAAATACGTTTTAACACAATTATAGGTATGTTAAGCGATGTAATTAATTAGATAATTACGCAAAGCATATGCTGATCGTTGCGATATCTTTCCGCTTGCTTTATTATACGATGTTTCTATTTAATTACGCTTCGAGACCCATTTCATCGCGTCGTTTTATGCTATATTTAGTCGAGAGTTTTATTTTTTGACATGTTAATGCATGTACACTGAAATTATAGTATAAGCTCGCGTAGATAGTCGCTACATTGTAAATACAGATATATTATTTCATGTACAACATATTTGACTGAGGTTTTTTTTCACATGTTTCTTATCGTTTAACAAGTTTAATTGTACATCATTAGAAACGTTCTTAAATTTTATTAATCTTTAATGTTCACTGATGAATAACATTTAAATTTTCTGTCACTAAAAAAATTATTTATGTATACGTTAATGAGATGTTTAAGTTTGTAGTAACTGAAAACTGAAATGTATTGAAAAACACTAATTGAAAATTGAGTGTTTTAGTTTATTTTCATTAAACTATCCAACAAATTTAATGCCCATATTCATTAAAAAAATCTGTAACTTACAAGGAAAAGGATCCAACTGCTGCTCTCCGATTTTAATGAGCAATATGTTATAGATAATAATAATTTTTTATAATAAAAATATTTAATCGTGCTAAATAACGTGATTTATAATGATAAGAAATATATAAGGAAAACTTCAGCTAAAATAACATTTTTGGATAATGTAGGCGCGATGCAGCGAAACACATAGAACCGCCATGCTAGGATGTGCTAGGCAACGAAGCGCTACTTCCCTCTCCCTGCAAGCCGCCGCCGCCGCCGCCGCCGCCGCTCGAGTGGGCCGTCCTACGAATTCGCGCGGCGCGGCTTAATCGGATATTGGTTTAGACATTTCCTTTTCTAATTCGAAAACTATAGTTCGCGAGTATCTCAAAATAGTATAAGAATTTTTTGTTCCCTTTGATCCATTCTCCACCCCCAATGTGGCTCGTACCCATCTTATGAGACACCCTTTGTGTGTGTGTGTGTGTGTGCGTGCGTGCGTGCGTGCGTGCGTGCGTGCGTGCGTGCGTGCGTGTGTGTGTGTGTGTGTGTGTGTGTGTGTGTGTGTGTGTGTGTGTGTGTATATATATATACATATACTGCACTCACGAGCGTGGCGCAACTTCGTCGCGCGTTCACAGCTAATTTTCTCTCGACTCGGCAGAATTCTTGTCTTTATAACGAATCTTCATTTGACTTCACCGGAAACGCGACAGAAAACGCGACGTGTCCTTATGCGGCCTCTCCTGAAGGAATCTTGCTACGCAAGATCTTGAAAATAATAACTGGCCGCTAGGCACAAGTGAACGTGCTCTCTTTATCAAAATTAATCGGGAAATTTTCTACGCGATTTCTACAGAACTGCGAACATCGACGGCTCTCGTAACCGGTAGCTCAGCCTCGAAAATGGCACAGGGGGCGGTTTGTGGTCGAGGATAGAGGATCGTGTGGAGAAGCGAATAGGCGGCGATAATAAATCATACCATAATTATTAACAATAAGAAGTAACAAATATATTTGATTAATCTCCGACTCTCGTTCGTACTCGTTGACAAAGTCACGACAACAGTACGCGATCGAAATGCGTTACTTTAGCCTCGCACGTGCCCTGATACGAGGGCAAGTCAATAAGTTCTTAGAAAATCTGTCAGAGAGCACTTGCAGTGTCATGTCACATTACTTTTTGACAAGTAGCATCTCTCAGCTGATTACTGTCAAATTTTGAGCAGAATTCATCGTTCATTTCTATAGACGATTAAAGTGAACAACCTTTGTATTTTTTGCAAAATGGGGAAAAAATTAGTTTCGTGATCAAATATATACATATGAAAGTCATTTAATGCCGAAAGAAATCAAAGCCGTGTTTGATAATGTTCACATTCACTAGTGTTTGCGACTGTATACAATTGGGTGAATGAATTTAAATGCGGTATAATACATCCACATATGATGCACCTCGTTTGGACGTCCAATTGAGGCTGCTACGCCAGAAATCATCGATAAAGTCCACGATTTTGTTTTGACTAATCGACGAGTGAAAGTGCGCGAACTTGTTGAAGGCACATCACACAGTGATTTCAATTTTGCAAACAATTGAGTATGAAAAAGCTATCGGCAAGATGATGGCCACAGTTTTTTGGGTTGCACGCGGTATAATTCATATCGATTATCTTCCGAAGCAAATGATCAATGGCGATTACTATGCAATCTTATTGAATCATTACAACAACATTTTAAAGAAAAAAACGTCCCCATTTAGCGAAGAAGAAAGTATTCTTCCATGAAGACAATGCACGGGTTCACATTTGCCCGGCATCGATGGCCAAATTCAACGAATTTCACTACGAATTGCTTCCTCATCCAGCATATTTGCCAGATTTAGCGCTCTGCGACTATTTTCTGTTTCCAAATCTGAAAAAATGGTTCAGAGGAAAGAGATTCACTATCAGAGAACAGCTCATCGAAACAAAGGCTTATTTTGAAGGATTGGACAAATCATATTATTCGGACGGCTTGAAAAAGTTGGAGAATTGTTGGATCAAGTGTGTCGAGCTGAAAGGAGACTATGTTGAGAAATAAAAATGAATCGATCAAAAAAAATGTATTTTACTATGTTTTTCTAAAAACTTACGCTCTACGCGGGGCGTATTAATTACGCTAACTCTCGATGGCACAAGCTCACGCCACGTAAGAATACTTTTCACAAATCGCACAAGCATTAGCCGACGCTATGATAGCCGAGATAAGAGATGGTTACGATTTCACCGCAAATACGGCGTGATCTCGTGCTCATTCGCGACGTGCTCATTCGAACGACTTTACAAAATGTCGGAAATAGACAGAGAACATCACACACACATCGCACAGACATCACGATACAAAGTTTCGATACAATCAAGGCAAATCGGTACGCAATAAGACTTCACGAAGTGACTAGACTGTGGCTAAGGCGGACGCGGAAAGTAACTCCCGAAAATCTTACACGAGTCGTCGGGAGGCGGCACGCTCAGACTCGACGCACAACAATTCCGCGTCGACAATGCCTCTCGCATACAAAATACGACAACAATAATACGATAATCACGCGCGCCTCCCGGACACGGAAATTGGCGACCTTACAATATTGTGACGTTCGTCTTACCCCGGTAGTCCTCTTGTAGGCCTCAGGCTCTCTCTGGTTTTCCGCTTTTCCGCCCTGCGTCCTTCCGTCATGCTATCCGCTCGCTCGTCACAGCACAAGTGCCGGGCACTGATCCTTCCGCGAGCACGCAGTGATCGCTGTCACCACAAGAGGGCCTTATCGCGCTTAATTGGTGCGAGGCCCTGCAAACTCCGCGAACCGTGTCCATGCATCTTGTTCTAGCGCACGGAATTCTGGGCCACAGCATTTTCTTCAGCCGCCTCGGAGATCCTCCCGGATCTGAGATTTGCGGAAGACTCCGCGTTCTCATAGTTGTTGCCTCCGCTTCCGACCCTGGGCGCCGACCTTTCATGAGAGGGCTCCGCAAGCTCCGTCGTAGGATTTCTCGCCGACACTTGAGCGTAGAGTGGCCATCTCTGGCTCCTTACGATCCCGCCGCCATGCGCTTGTAATATTAGGTACAATTTTGCTTCCGCCGTTTTTTTTCCGAAATTCGAGGCTTTATTGTAAAAACTGGTTATACATTTATGATTCAAAGTATTGTCCATCGCTGGCCACTACTTTCTCCCATCTTTCGGGTAGCGTACGAATCCCGCGTCGAAAAAACTTGTCATCTTTTGAGGCTATCCGCGAATCGATCCAATTTTTTACTTCTTCATAAGACCGGAAGTGCTGGTCAGCCAGGCCGTGTGCCATTGATCGAAACAAGTGATAGTCAGAGGGAGCAACGTCTGGAGAATACAGCGGGTGGGGTAGGACTTCCCATTTCAACGTTTCCAAGTGTCTTGACCACTTTCGCAACATGGGGTCGAGCATTGTCATGCTGCAAAATCACTTTATCGTGTCTCTCGTTGTATTGCGGCCGTTTGAATGCTCGGCTCAAACGCATCAATTGCGTTCGATTCCGATCGCCTGTGATTGTTTCAGTCGGTTTTAACAGTTCATAATACACTACGCCGAGCTGGTCCCACCAAATACAGAGGATGACCTTGGAGCCGTGAATATTCGGTTTGGCCATCGACGTGGAAGCATGGCCGGGAACTCCCCATGATTTTCTGCGCTTGGGATTATCGTAATGAACCCATTTTTCGTCCCCAGTCACAATGCGATGCAGAAATCCCTTTCGTCTTTGCCTTTCAAGCAGCTGTTCACAAGCAAACAAACACCGTTCAACATCTCTCGGCTTCAATTCATACGGCACCCAATTTCCTTGCTTCTGAATCATTCCCATGGCTTTGAGGCGTTTTGAAATGGCTTGTTGAGTTACTCCCAATGATCGTGCCAATTCTTCTTGATTTTGACACGAGTCTTGCTCAATGCCTCCAATTCTGCATCTTTGAAAACCTTCTTTCTTCCACCGCTATGCCGGTCTTCGACGTCAAAATCACCGTTCTTGAAGTGTTGAAATCATTCACGACACGTTCTTTCACTAATAGCGGCCTCATCATAAGTATTTGAGAGCATTCGATGAGCCTCAGCCGCAGATTTCTTCATATTGAAGCAAAAAATTAAAACCTCCCGCAAATGACAAGAATTTGGCTCGTAAACTGACATTTTCAATCGAGAATAACTTTATGATGCAGACACAAATCGACTAATGTTTCTATGGGGTTATGTTGACGATGCCCAAGTTTATTGTATGACATCTATTTATTTCGACCACCATTTACCGCTAAAGCCATCTATAGGAAAACGGCGGAAGCAAAGTTGTACATCTAATATCTTCGATCTTAATTATGCTGAATAATATATTAAAATCCGTAAATAAGTAATTCTTATTGCGAAAAATATTACCTCGAATTAGCGTTTCAAGACCGAAAAATTATTTCGCGCGTTTCAAAAAGGACTACATAGTATATAAATTCACAGAAGCAAAGAAGCACTTAAGATCTAGCTAGATCGTTTAAGCCTTGGCAGAAAAATTTCTATGCCAAAGTACATCAAAAACTATTCCTAAATACGCCAAAAACTATTCCTAAACATAGTTTGGAGAGAATTCTACTCCTGCCAAAATAAGCCGATTCATGCCTTTGTATGCCAAACTACGATAAACTATGCCAGAAAATACGCCTAATTATGCCTGAAATTACACTTAATAAACGCTAAAAACTACATCTAGTACAAGTGTACAAGTACGAATGAACTATGGAAGTAGTTTGGCGTAGAATTCTACTCCTATGCCAAAGATTTATGTTTTCCTACTAGAACTACTATTCTAAGTATAATTTCGAGTATATTTACACTATACTATTTATTATATACTATGTATTTAAAGTAACATGATGGTATAGTGAATTCATTTGGCATGAATTCAAGATGCTATTACATTGCTGTCATGATGGAATTAAAATGGCATGGATACTTTAATATTAAAGCCCAACTTTGAGGGCTCACTTCACATGCGAAATGTTGCGAATGTTGCGCTCCTTATATACTTTCCCAAGATTCTTATTTACGAGTTTATGCATCGCCGTGGCCCTCTGTCGGCTAATCATAATACTTACGAGTATGAATTATGAGTAAGAATAATTCTGCGTAAAATGGCGTACTTCATCACAAACTAAAAATTAAAAGGTAAGTATTATTTGGCATAGAAACACGTACTTCAGGAAAATGATTTTTTCGTGCAACCGCATAGATTGACGTAATTTGACATAGTTATTTCGTGTCCAATTATCAGACTATAGAGTGTAATTCCACATAAAAAAGCACAGAATGATATACTTTCTTGAAATAATACGAAAGAATAAAAATTAGTTTGTCATAGTTCGTCATAGAAACGCGTAGTACACGAAGTAATGATTATTAGTTGCGTGTATTTTGCAGTACTTTCTATGCCTAACTAGGGCTACGCTATTTTATCTTTTGCGTAGCTTGGCATAGTTATTTCTATATTTAACAATGTGGCGATCTACGCCACAGTCATAGAAATAAAAAGACATATTTTTTGGCGTACTTTGGCATAGAAATTTTTCCACCATAGAGACTTTGATTGTTATAGTTAAGGTTAATAAAAATTAAAGACTTAATAAAAGTTTAGGGAAAAAAAGAAATATATTTCCAAAATTGAATCTTTACATCTTCAGTCAAGTGAGCTCTTCTTCCAAGCTTACATATTTCCAAAAATCTTTAAGAAAAACATTCCGTTTAAAATCATTGTTTCATTGGTTAGCACGACATTATTCTCAGAAAAATTTCTGAAGAAAATTATATCTGACAGAAGTTTCTAAAGAGAGAGGACATATTAATAATAGTTTTGAACTGTATAACAAACTTTCTGGAGTGACATTAAGGGATTCTGATGTGCTTGTTTCATTTGATGCTATATAATCACGAACATTCCATTAGATTTGGCGATTTTAGGCACAGAGAGAAGATGGGAATATATTAAAGAATCTACTTCCTTACCGAAAATAGAGTTCATTAAGGCTATAGAATATATATTATCTTCCACTTATTTCATATTTAATAATGTAACATATAAAGAGATTTATAATACTCTAATAGGTTCCCCTCTTTCGCCAATTATTGCATATTTTTGCAGGATCTTGAAAATAGCATATTGAGCATATTAGATTTGCTCATCTATTTCAAATATATATGATAATATATGCTCGTTATCCCCAGGAACGAAATAATAGACAACATTCTTTTAAAATTTAATACATACAATCAACACTAAGATTCACTATGGAGATTGAGGAGAACTATTGTCTCAACTTTTTGGACATCTCATTGATAAGAAATAAAAATAAAGTTGTTATATACTACTCAACAAAAAATAGGAAACACTTTAGAACACGTTCAAAATTGCGCAATATTCAGAACACCATCACTCAGTGAAAAATTATTGCAAATAAAAAATCAAAAAAGCTTGAAAGCTTGAAATCTCTACTTTTAAAATCGGTAATAGATATTTCAATCCGATTGATTCTATGAAGATATACACAAATGAATACTTGTCGGAAAAATTTGTACAAACTTTACGAACATCTATGACGTGAAGTAAAATTTACAAAAATGCGGTTTACGATAGTCGAAAGAGTAAATTTTTACCTTTAATTTGCTTTTTTATTGAATGCTGTATGATTGTTCTTCACCGAGTTATTGAACATTGAAGCAAAAGATCATTTCTGCTTCAACGTTCAATAACTTGATGAAAAAAAATCATACAATACTCAATAAAAAAACAAATTGAAGATAAAGCTGTTAATCGTATTTTTGTATGATTTTTATTTCACACCATAGACCTTTATAAAATTTGTACAAAATTTTCAGATTTTCCCTGAGGAAAATTATTTGTCAACCACAGTAGTAGAGATATTCCAATTCTAACTATGTGCATATACACATATGCGATATGTATGTGCGCGCGCGCGCGCGCGCGCGCGTGTGTGTGTGTGTGTGTGTGTGTGTGTGTGTGCGCGTACATACGTGTGTGAGGGGATCAGAGAGGGGCAGTGCACACAAGCACTGGGAGGAGGAAAGCGCATTACCGTCCATATTAGAGAGAAGAGGATTATTTCTTTTTTTTCTCTCTTTCTCTCTCTCTCTCTCTCTCTCTCTCTCTCTCTCTCTCTTTTTTTCGTCCATTGCATTCTCTTTTCAATTCGTCTTGTCTTTTTCCATCCATTGGTTTCTCTGTCCATCCTTTGCGGTCCTTCACTTACCATAGTATTCGCACTCTCTCTTCTTCTCATTCTCTGCCACGTTCACTTCTTTCGCAAACGATTTTATTAAATAGATATGGTATTTATTCAACGTTTCTTAAAATGATATGACTCAGCAATGATTTTAATTTAGTAACTAATCATTTTTTAAAATAATATACTGCAAATAGCCGAGCATTCCTAATTATTAAATCATTATTAAAATTATTATTGAGTATCTATCCAACCTATTGAACTATATACACACTAGTATTGAACAGCTTTATTGTTAGATTCTTAATCACATATTATGTAAAAGAAAGTATATACAAAAATATATACAATCATTATTTTTAAATACAAAATCGAATATTAGATTGTGTTGAACTTACATATTTGTTCGTCGTAATTTGAACTATGAGTAATGTGTATCTAGATAAATTAATTCGCATCCATATGTCAATGTCATTAAATTGCCAAATTTACTAAATAATCATTAAGTCAATAATGTAAAACTTCATAAATAAAATTAAAATAAAACTGAATATATTTAATTATTTATAAAACTTACATGATTGTTTGAGTATTGGCATATCATGAAATGTTAACAATTCGTTAGTCGTGGACTTTAATGAGAACATTTATCACACAATAACATAATTAGACCTTCAATAAAACTATGAAAGAAGGAGAAATATCAATTTTTAAAAATTAAAATGGTTTGGATGAAGGATCCAAGAATTTTGTATCATTTTATACATTCAGGCCATTTTTCTGTTTGTGTGTGTAAATCATTGTTGTTAGCCATTTGTTTAAATAACTTTCTTGTCTAAAATTTTTATATTTTCCCAATCGAAATTGTGTGCGTATTCTAGTCTATGCGCTGTAATTACCGAGTATTGTGATGTTTTCCAATTTATGATTTTTATGTTTCTTAATTCTTGTCTTTAATATTCTGCCGGTTTGGCCTACATAGGATGCATCACAGTTCTTGCAATCAATTTTAGATCACAAAATGTTGGATATAATAAGGCAATAGGAGTCAAGCATGATAATTCTTGTGCAAACCAATACGGTTAACAAAACAAGTTTATTAATAATTAATCCGCTTACATGTTTCGACTCTCTTTTGAGCCATTCTCAGAGACAATATGATATTGTAATTACAAAAAATTGTTTCATTAAGTGATTAACTAATTTCATTAAATGTATTAAAAATAATAAATATAAATTACCTATCGATAAGCGAATCTCGGTTTCCAATCATTCCCTTTCTATATTGAATAGTCTCGTGTCGTTTCCCGTACAGTATAATGAAGTGGATAGAAAATTGTTAGATTTAGCTAAAGAAACTAAGATCTCTTTTTATTGAAGAAATGAATAATAATGAATGAAAGAAATAAATGTCATTTTTACTCGGACTGATAAGGGCAATATCATCATGGTTTTGGATGATAAAATGTATGTTTCAAAAGTGACTGAGATGCTCCAGGATATAGAGACGTACGAAGTCATTAAGAGAGATCTCACAAAGGGAGTTGTTACAAGTTTGCGAGGAATTCTTGTGAAGTGGAGGGATGCGAATTATATATCCAATTCAAAATAAAGGATGTTACTTCCGAGATGTCTTGCCAAAGATACATAAACAGAATTGCTCTTTTCATTTGATAGTTTCCTCATTGAATAGTTCTCTTTACCAGTTAGCGGTTTTTCTGCACAGCATAATTATAAAAAATATCCCTGAAGCAGATAATCATATAGAGAATAGTTTCAAATTGTTGAGAAGCTTAATGACTCTCACTTGAATAATGAACACACCTTGATTTCATTCGATGAGGTTAGTCTTTTTATTAATGTGCCGATTGGCTATGCAATCGATTGTATAACATTAATGATTGACATTATATTTTTAGGAATTGTTGTTTATGAAAAGATAATTTATTAAAGCTGTGAATTTGTTTTAAACTTCACGTTTTTCACTTTTAATATTATATATAAGTAAAAAATTGAAAGCAACTCTCGAGAATGTCAAAAATACAAAGAAAAGGATTAATGAGAGTTTTATCGCGGTAAGTCGTACGAGAAAGAGATTTATTGAAATTTGATGAGATCAGACATTTCGACTTCCAATCGAACCATCTTCAATGTATCTGATTATTACACAAAGTGAAACTTACCTGGCTAGACGAGGGAGTAACAACTCAATCCATCTCCATTCATTATGACACCAGGTTGGCACTTGTTTTGCGTTAACCATGTAAGTGTTAAATAATTGTATTCAATTTTATTTTAATCTTATTTATGAAATTTTACATTATTGACTCAATAATTATTTATTAAATCTGATATTTAATGGACATTGACTTGACATAAATGCGAATTGACTTATCCAGATAAGATACACATTATTCACAGTTCAAATTACGATGAACAAATATGTTCAAATAAGTTCAACACAATCTAATATTCGATTTTGTATTTAATTTTATCATTAATGTATTTACTGAAGAGATATGATGTATTTCTAAACCAAAGATCGAAACGTCTACTTCAGTTATTATAATATATTCAATAAAATGTATAATTACAATAACATCCAACATCGGCTCTCAAAGGCTTCTTATTCCTCATTGATTCAATGATTAAATTAGAAAACACCCTATATAATATTTTTAATAATAATAGGGGAGAGGGGTAACTTTGAACACTTTTTCTTTTCAGGTTCATAAATTACTATGTAATGAAATTATTTGTACTTCTGTTGTGCTGGTAATTACTACAGATATTAATGTACAATAATACATCATTGAAACAAATATCATAACGACATATATACTTTATTTATATTTTATAAAAGTTCTTTATATTTGAAATTAAAAAATTTTAATATAAAAAAACTTGCGCCATTAGAGCTAAGTTTGCTAGCTGCGCCAAGTTTTCTTATATTAAACTTTTTTTATTTCAATTAGATGCTCTTATTTTTATGTATTTTTGTTTAAAGATAGTTATATAACATTAATATTTCAAGGAAATGTATTTTCTATTTATAATTGGCGCAATTTGAAGATTTCATGTATTATTGAAAAAAATTATTATTATAAATTTTCATAGTTTGGAAAATAGATTTGAAATAGAAAGTAATTTTTTTCTTCAAGGACCACATATAATAATAAACGCGTATAATAATTTATATTTTTTTCTAAAAGGAGCAAATACCTTTGATCTTTTTTTAAAAAAATTAATTTATTATTATTTTTATGTTATAACTTTTTTTGAACTTAGTTGGATTCAAACGAAAAATTTCCTATTCATAATTTTGAATAAATTAAGTAGCATGGTCCGTTTCAAATTATTCCGAGTAAAAATTATTTTTATTCAATTGAATTGAAAAACTGCATTTCCTATTCAGAATTTTAAATTGAGCATATTCATGATGCACAGAAATGGCTGACATTTTTAAATTCAACTGAATTAGAAAACTGTATTTCCTATACACAATTTGGAATTGAATTCACGATGCACAGAAAATGCTAATATTATTTTTTAGATTGAAAGACATAGGGATATGCTTCAATCTTCATGCAATTCCTATAAATGAATAAAAATGCAATACAATAAAAACAAATTGACAGGCTCCAAAGAATAAATCAACGAAATATTATGCCTATGAGAACTAAACACAGAGTATTCGCATGTAAAGGATTTATTTAATTAGTATATAATATGAAAGACATTTCGATTCTATTGCGGATTCTTTTCAATATCTTGATATCCAATAAACGAGAATGGATTGAAATGAATTGAAATGAATTCAGATTTTCAGAAATATTGATTCACGAATGTTAAAATGAATGTTTTTCAATCCTGAATGCATTTTTATAGGAATTGCATGGAGCATATCTTTATGCCTTTCAATCTAAAAATAATATTAGCTTTTTCGGTGCAATTGTGAATACTGTTCAATTCAAAATTTTAAATAGGAAATGCAATTTTTCAATCCAATTGCATCCAATTGAATCCAATTGAATCCAATTAAATCCAAAAAAGTATTCATTATTTAAAATACACATTCGGATAGAAAAAAATTTCAGTCCATTTTAATTTATTCTCGTTTGCTGAGTAACATTTAATATAATAAGATTAAACATTGATAAATCAAATAATTACAAATAATTACTGATCTTTAACATATGCGATGTGTACCCGTGTCTTATATTGTAATAAATTGTGATGTCCAAGCGTATTTTCATAATAATTATCGAGCTAATTATTATATTAGCATATTAATATAATATATAAATTATTAGAACGAAATTAACAATAAATAAATAATAAATAATAAATAATAAATAATGTTTAAAACTTACAATTGATAAATGCAAAGACAGATCACACAGATGAAATTACTATTATATGCTCTCATATTACTGACGTATTTAAAAACGAGATCTTTGGACGTTATGTCATTATTTATGAATGTTGCAGTTGATTTAGTTATTGAAGGTATGAAGAATAAGTGGAATTTGATACAAGGTAACACTTACATCTTATTGAATGAGTTTCATCAATTAAAATTATTTCTCAATTCCACGTTCTTCACGTTCAACGAAAAATTGTACAAACTTTTGAAATACCTATGGGATCACCTTTATTCCCCATAGTAGCAAACATAGTCATGTGTGACTTAGAAATGAATTTTTTAAAATTATTATCTGTATCTCTTTCGTTTTATATCAGATATGTCGGTGACATTGTACTAGCTATTAATCAAAATTACATTGAAATATTATTAAATACCTTCAACAATTACTATCCAAGAATTAAATTTACGATGAAGATAGGAGATACTCTTAATTTTTTTGACGTTATTCTAATTATACTACTACACATATAATGATTGACATCAGAAATCTTCTTCTTTAGGATGATACTTGAATTTTAACTCTAGACAATCCTTAGTACAAAAACAAAACATTAAATTAGGATAAAATTAGGATTAAATTAGGATTAATTGATAGGGTTTTATTTCTCTCTCACCCAAGGTACTATCAAAAGAATTTTGACGATATATATATATATATATATATAATTAAGATCCTTTTAAAAAATGATTACCCATTAAATTTAATCTTTATCATTATTAGCAGAAAGTTGCATAAAAAGTTCGAGTTATTAAATAGTAAATTAGTTAATAGCAATAATAACACTAATATTAATGAAACAAAGAAATGAAGGTTTTTTACAATATCATTTGTTCCTTATATTACTGAAAAAGTTCTTACATAAGCATAACACACAAAGGTGTCAATAAATCAATAAATTAAAGAAATTCATCCGTTCAAAAAGATGAACTCCCTGTTTTGTCACATTTCAAATTTAGTGTATAGAATAAATTATAAAGATTGCAATGCATCTTATGTGGAACAAACAGATAGAATTTTAAAAACACGTATTAAGAAACATAGAAATCATATTAACTGGAATACGACATAACAATCAATTATTACTGCACATAAACTTGATTTTTCATATGAATTCGACTAGGAAAACATAAATATTTTAGCTGAAGAAGAATTTTTACGCAAAAGATTGACGTCAGAAATGATTTTCATAAAAAAACAAGTTAATGATTTAAACATTAAAAATGACACGAAATCTCTCGACGCGGTTTATTCTAATTTATTCACAAAGACTTGATGTTTCCTTCTCCATACCAGTCTTGTCAACATATTATATATATTGTTTAGTTACAATTAAATTAGTCATATGAGAGCGAGAAATAGAATCTACGCTTTCTCTGAGAGAATTTTCTCGTTTTTAAGTACGTCAATACTTACATACAGTAATATGAGAGCATACAATAATGATAATAATAATTTCATCTGAGCGATCTGTCTTTGCATTTATCATGTAGTTCAAGTTTCAGTTATCATCAAGTTTTAAACATTATTTATTATTTATTTATTTCGTTCTAATCATTTTATATAACTGTTATTTTACAATATTAACTCGATAATTATTATGAGAATACGCTTGGACGTCACAATTTATTATGATTACAATGATTACAATAAAACTATATGTCGCACAATACGATTGTTAAAATTCAATTTGTATAATAATTATATGATTTATCAATGTTTAATCTTATTATATAATGTTATCAAGATATTGAAAAGAATCCGCAATAGAATGAAACGTCTGTCATATTATATATTAATTGAATAAATCCTTTATACGCGAACACTTTGTATTTGGCTCTCATATTAGGCATAATATTTCGTTGAATAAAAATGCATTCAGGATTGAAAAGCATTTATTTTAACATTTGTGAATACGTATTTCTGAAAATCTGAATCCATTTCAATCCATTCTCGTTTAAAAAAGTAATGAATTATTATTCTAGATCTTCATTTAAACAACAGCGCTTTGATACTGAGCACTGATTAGTGAAAAATCGGAGGTAAATTTTTGGGAATAAAATTTATCCTCATTACCTCTTTTTCATATGTTTTTATATTTTGTAATAATTTTGTATATTTTAAATGTTCACATGTAGTGATTTTTCTAAAAATTTTTTGTTTTAATGTTTTTTGCTTCTAATGTCTCGCACATGTGTACTCTCATTACGCGTGATAGTATAATGCCTCGCATGTGTGTGCTCCCATCATGCGTGATGGCAATATAACGACGATCTTGCGTGCACAACGTGATGATTATTTGTGATGGCAGTGTCAGTGCTCCCGTTGATTTGTAATAACTTATGATCATATACTTTATCATACGATTTGTTTACGCTCGCATATGCCCCATCACACATGGACTGCATAGTGCCATCATTATGCTCGCACATGTGCGACTATCATATCATGAAGGCGATGTGGCGTTTTTGCACGCACAACCTGATATTCACATGTGAGGGTTATGATCTCGCACGAATTATTATCTTGAATAATTTTCTTTTTCTCGTCTTAGCTTGTCTAATGGATCGTGTTTCGATATGCTGCTAGTATTGAAAATTTATAATTTATGTTATACATACTATAGATTTTCAGTATATCGAAACATGGCTATAATTTAAAGCTTTAAAGGCAGCACTTTTCATGGCCATTTTTAATACTCTCGTTAGTATAATACGTTAGTAAATTTTGCGATACTGACATAAGTCGGTCGCGTTTCACTTATATATATTAGAACTCTAAGTAGGTGTTTGTTAGATTTAGAAATGTTTTATTTTCAAGCTTCTTTGGTTTTCAGTGAGAAAAGTTATAAAATTATATCATAATACAAATGATTAAGAAATTGGATTGAAATTGTCAACAAGAATAAATTCTTTTAATGCGAATTTTGATCTTTCTCATGGATGGAAAAAAATTTTATTATTATTATATTCAGCGGTCCAAAAAATTATATGTATAACTTTTGTTGCATTTTTGAGACAAAAATCAGCTCATTTTAGCATTCATCCTTTTTTGCAATGGATCCGTAAGTAAGTATTTTTTTTTTATTAAGATTATTATGGATAAATATATATCCTACACTACTATATTTTGTATATTTTATAAGTTGCAACATGATTTCATGGGATGGCCGAGTTGCATATAGTTGGACAAGTTTCATCCGCAAAAAATTTTAAACAATCACATCTACTTTGTAAATGGAATTTTTATGTTGGTAAGAAAAATAAGCCCATGTCTATTAGTTAATAGAAATAGATTTGTCACATCAATAAATTTTGTTATTATTGTAGGTAATGGTTGGAAAATCATATCAGGATATGAGGAAGGACAAACGCAAGAGAGCTGTGATTTTTATACTAATAATCCAGTTTGGGATCATCCGATAGATTTACATTACACAACTCAGACTATACAAAATTCTCCGAAGTTATTATTACAAGTATTTGGCAGAGATAATTATGGAAGGATAATATTTCTTTCATATGGAGTATATAATGTTCCAGTATCATCTGGTTCTTATGTTTTAGATTGTCATACATGGAAACCTATTGGTATATGCACTGACAAAATTTCATAATACATTGTATTAACAAAATTTATCATTTTTATTTATTCTAATAAAAGTTTATTAAACTTTTATACAGGTACTTGGAAGGACAGATTATATGATAAATTCCTAGGAAATAGTTTACAATTAAAATCACCTAGTGTTTTAATAAACACATTAGATAGGTTTGAAATACTAACACAAAGCATGGGAACAGTGATTGTTCAGTTATATATCTTAACAAGAAATTTCGATAAATTTGGATGTCAGTTGTGAACAGATGATTATGAAAGCAATGGAAAATGCATAAGCAATATTCAATTAGAAAGTCTTAGCAGATCTAAGAAAAAGATCTAATTTTGAGTAAATATTGGTATAAATATCAAAACATAAATATCAATAATTTACAACAATGTTTTCTCTTTCATTGTTATTATTAGCATGTATTAATGTGGTAGAAGTAACGAAAATAGAAGATATATCAATCTGTAAAAATGACACAGATTGTAAGGAGTCAAACTCAACCATATATACACAGATTCCTGAAATTGATAATTCATCTTTAAAGGGCTTATTAAATGATACAGAAGAAGATAAAATATTCACTACTACCATTCCGACAGAAATAATATCTTCAAGAATAAATATCAACTCAACAGAGCAACTAGAAGTACAATCAACTTTCACAACAATATCCTCGCCAGTAGTACGTCCAAGTGGTTATGAAATTCTTACACTCAAAAAAAAAGAGATACGCGAATGTGACTTGATTGTACATGCAAGTCATTTTTAATATAAAAAAATATAAATAATTGAAGGAATAAAATAAGGCCAAATTTTTCCTCGCGATGGAATTTAAACTATCTTTAAAAATCTTTCGTTAGATCTCAAGAAGTAAGAAAATAACTATTATTTATTCGAAAAGTGATAAGAAAATTGTGAGACTAACGCAGTAAGTTATTAGGCTTTAATATTGTGTTTATACGTGGAAATTTAGAAACCAATCGGAACTTATTGATTTATATATATAAAAACATATTTTATATTTTACAAATATTCAGGAAGCGTATATAAAATTGTAACGATGCATTCCTAAAAACTGTATCGTCCCCGGTAGAAATTCTGACTGAATGCCGTCGCATCCACCCACCAGTGGAATGCAACGATGAGGACGCCCGCATATTTTTTAAACAGATCTAAAGATAATTCACAAGTGATATCCGCTCCGCTGGAGATTTCTGAATACACACGAATTACACTGAATTCCGTTTTTTCCCGCTCGTATTAACCGGTGAATGATTCCGGAACAATACGAGTGGGAACAACAATTAATATAAAAGCCGCGATTTTTCTCTTTTTTCTTTTCTGTATTGATCTTGCTCCTATTCCATTATCTTCCAATTCCGAATCCTCCGACCGCGAGCATAGAAAAGTGGTAGAGAGTATTTTGTCACTATCATGCGTTCTCGATCGCAACCGATTAGTATCCTAGAAATATCTCTGAGGCAGAGTGTATTTTGTTTTGCTGTATTTTGTCGTTCTCGACCGCTGGTTTGCTTGCCGCCGTTTTCTGCACACCGACATAATTCCAGGGATAGAGAGTGCTCTGTCTCTGTCGTCTTCTTGACCATCGGGTCCACCTCGACAGTAGTAAATGAGTGAAATTTTTTCCGCCTCCGCCGAATGTTCTCGACCGCTGAGTGTTTAAAACGCATTCTTGGTTTTCCCCATTGCATCGGAGAAAACTCGTGCGCTTTACCGCGATGGGTACCGCGACCGCGACCGCGACTGCGATTTGCTGCGTATACCCGCGAGCCGCGTCTGTATTGTGAAGCTGACGGCAATATCGATCCGTATCGCGTTGCGTTTACACACACAGCATGCATATACATATCTTCGCATAAGACTATATTATATTGCTTATATTTAAAAATACATGATTCTTTACTGCAACATTACACGAATCCAATTTATTTGCATCTTGCCTCTCGAAGCGATTTATTTTGCGCACCATTATCAAAGTTTCCGGCGAGCATACAAAATTGAAGTTGTTACAACGTTAAAATCAACGTATTAGGAAACAGTCTTCTTTATACCAATTTTAGCAAAAGGAAATAGTATTTTTCTTAAGTCAAATACGCGTTGATTTTGTTTTATTTAAGTTGCTTTAATATTTTTTACATGCATAGTTCTTAATGTCGGCGAGTTGAGCTTCTATGTGCGAACAATAATGGGATTTCAGCCCTGAGCAAATAAGCGTTTTGCCCCTCTACTTTTCCTCATCATGATATCATTAGAATGAAGATATCATCCGAATAAAACAATGAGTATGATGTTTAAGAACAGGCACATATACGATTACATTTTGACAGGACGCTTGCACTTTATTCTGTGTACATTAAGTTTCTTTATGCAGTTTCTTTCCTCTTCCTCTCGCTAAGTACAAATTTAAAAAAAGAAAATATACAAGTGTATAAAAAAGGTATCGAATATTACATTCTTCTTAATAAAAAACGGATACGGATAAATGCAATTATCCAAGTATTTCATAACGCAAGACATAAGATAGACTGAAAGTGACCAAAATGGTTAACCGGATTATAATGAAAAAAAAATCTTTCATCCCAGGTCGTAAAATGCAATATTTTAGAATCAATAAGTTAAAATAGAAATTATTTACAATATGATCTAATAAAAAAGTTATTACATACAATTTATCTCTGCAGATATACACAATACATGAAAGTAATAATTCAACAAAGAACAGATGCTAATAATTGTTTGCTAATTTTGTAACTGCTAATTTTGTAGCTTCGCTATTTATAATTCAACTTATACGAGATAAAATGACATGGTGTTTGGAGTCGTTTGATCAATTCAAATAGTGCACGCCAACCAATTGTTATAACCGGCGTTCGCTATTATTTATATTCAAACTTTCGAGGTTATTTTAGAATGTTTCTATCCAATGGAGCAGAGTTTCGTTCTTTTTTGATGAGAGCATCACTTTTGATTCTAATGAAAAAAGGAGCGATATCAAAATGTTTCAAAATTTTAATCACGTTTTTTTCGAAACCGTTTTCGAACATGGTTTGGATCACGATTTCAAACGAACTATTGTATTAGTCTGACCGACTTCTACTTCAAGGGTTATATTCAGAGAATATGTTATTATCTGAACCACAATTAATAGCTTACGTTAATTTTTTTCTTTAGATTAATTTTTTTTGGAAGTATAAATAAGAGGAAAAATGAGGAAAATTCGAAAAATTTTTTTAAACTGTCGTCATTTTGAAAATATGCAATGATATTAATTATCCTGATTCGGGCGAGGATTACAAGTTCATTCATTAAGAAACTGCTTTATTTTTTTATTTTCAGATCAACAATACGATTTATCTTGATCATCATTTGATCGTGTTCATGATGCAGGCCAAATTTCAGCGCTATCTTATTACTACTTTGTAAATAATAAACAAAAAAATATTTTTTTACATGTTCATTGTATATTATATGCACTTTCTACTTCACCTGTACTGCTTTTTAAGTGCACTTACATCTTTATTCATTAAAAAAATTCTCGAAGAGTTTAAAATTGATTCTCAAATCCTTAATATTTAATAAACAATAAAAATGAAACAACGTTTAGAGCATCGTGAACACCAAAGCGAACATAGTCTAGATCTCAATATTGACTGCACTAATTTTGCTCGGATTAACCGCAATCGAAAAATTTCACTGATATATAAGAAAAATATTTTTAGATTTTTGATTGCGAGTTTAGTTTCTGAGTAATTTTAATCGAAAGTTTATCGATATCAAAAATTCCAAATAAAGCTAGTAGTAGTGTTGAAAATTTGATAGCGGCACGATCATGCAATAATGTTTACACGTCAAGCAGTTTTATATTTGGAGTGTGATTTAATTTTGAGGGTTTTTTCTCAAAAAAAACTGATTTATTTAAACAAGATAATGAATGAATACCTTGATCAAAATATTTTCCTTCGTTTTGTATAACTTTTTCCCATTTTTCTGGTACAAGATAGATTCCACGACGATAAAAAAATTCTTCTTTGGAGTCCAATTTTTAACAAATTTTCACATATCTTCGAAATTATGAAAATGTGTAATATCCTCTAGAATATGTTACATCAATTGGAACAAATGAAAATCAAGAGCAATGTCTGAAGAATATGCGAAGTGCGGTAAGATTTCCCATTTCAGCTATAATAGTGTTTGCTTTACTGATAATGCAACAGTTGAGGTCGAGCATTGTCATGAAGGATCACTTTGCATCGTTTACTTGCAATTAAAGATCATTTTTGGTCTAATACTTGCTTCAATTTGTATAATTGTCATTAACAATCAGCGGTAACAGTTTTTTTTCGGATTTAATAGTTCATAGTATATAATACCTTTTTGATATCTTTTTGATACACAACAATATCTTTGAACTGTGAATGCGCCTCGAATTGAATGTTGATTGATTTGGATTAACCCATGTTTTTTTTCGTTTCGTGATTATCCAAAATAGATCTATTTTTCATCAATAATTTAATATAAAAAAAACTCTACTTTTGTCTAGCGATTGACGAAATACAAATGTTCAATCGATTCGCAATGGCATTTTCCGATAAGTGATGTGGAATTTATTTTCCTTCTTTGTGAATCTTTTTCGCATGTAAACGTTTGGTAACTATTGTACGGTCAATATTTATTTCTCTGACAAATTCTGAAGTGGATTGTATTTGGATGAAGTGGATTGGATTTTCGTTCAATAACGATTTTTGTCGTTATCATTGAAATCACTTTTGTCTGAACTATCTGAATCGATATTCACATGTCTTAATTGATGGAGCAACATTACCATAAGTTTCTATCAGAATTTTATGACCTTCAGTTGTCGTTTTCTTTTGAAAAAACAAAATGCTAAAAACAAAATGCATATCGAAAATACTCTTTAAGAAGCTCCATTTTTTTAAATGGTATAACACTATCCTTACTACATCTATTGTTAATAAATGACTAAATATCATGGAGTAATAGTATAGCATTAAGAAATAATAGCTGCGATTGAAATATCTTCAACAACACTGATATTAATCTTTTGCAAAATCCTCAAAATTAAATCATACTTCTAATATTTTTGTACACTTGGCATCGCGATGCTACTGCGTTGCTCAATAAAAAGTACACACAAAATACTTACGTTTAATCATTATGCTATTTCTTAATTTTATTAATTCTCGACCTACATTATAAAAGGATTAAATAAATATTAAATTTAACTCAATAAAAAAATTAAGTTAAAAACACAAAATAATTTATTAAAATGAAGAATGCAAAATGTACTTTATTATAATATATACTTTATTTTAGTTACAGATGATTGGTATACGAAAGATTGTTGATTTCTATGTATAAATCAATATTAAAGCTTAATAGCTTGCGCTCTTATAACTTTCCCAGATAAATGAATTATTTTCATACTTCTTAAGACCTCACAAAAGCTTTTTAAAAGTTAGTTTAGGTTTCATTGTGATTAGAATGTGATCTTACTTACTCCTTTGTTAAATAAAAGAAAAATTATTTTATATTTGAATTAGGGATGCACTAGATTTTAAAATTATAGGAGATCAGATATTGGATATCCGAAAACAATGTAATTGAATATTCGATGTTCCGATATACGATAAAAAAAAGGAAAACAAGGAAAAAATAGCAATAATAATTAACCGGCTGTAGCACAAGATTGTTTATAGTACAATTTCTACATTGCTTAATAAATAAACATTTATTTCTTGCCTTACAGCTTTGAAATGAGTTTTTATATCGATCTTACATAAATTTTCTTAATATATAAATTTACTGTAATATAAATAAAAATATAAATATGGCTCTAAAGATAATCTAATAAAAAAGAAAAAAATAGCCAATAAAGAGCTAACACAGTTAAGAGTAAAATTGTAAAATTTTATTATTTATTCTAACTTAGTTATTCTTTACTATAATAATTTTATACAAAATAGATTTTATACAAAAATAGATATAATAGTCTATTTTTCGTCCTATATAGCGTGTCCCATTTTAATTGACCTCAAACATCTCTTTAACAGTGCATTTAAGGGAAAAATATTTCAGACAAAGGGACTTTGAAGGGAATATAAGATGGTTTGACCTTGGATGGCGAGGATTTGAGGGCAAGGATATTTTGCATTTTTTTAAAATGGAATCCCCCATTTTTCATTACATATTTTGTAGCTTACTTTGAGAGCATTCTAAAACACATAATTAAGTTCATTTTTATTAAGTACTTTCCGAGTTATAACGTTTGAAAGTTATAACACCGCTGGCATTAGTATTACTCAAAGTGATCGACGGCTAAAACCTCTTGAATGTTGTTCAGACTCATGATCTGGATAACATTTATTAAGATTAGGATAATTGGAGAGTTGGAGAGTGTTTCTCTTATTTTTATTTCTACACTAACAATTCATTTTTATATAAAAATAAGAGGTACAATTTCCAATGGCCTCGATCTTGACAAATATTATCCAGATTGTGATCCTGAACAACATTCAAAAGGTTTTAGCCATCGTATCGGTCGGATACTTTGGGTAATGCCGACGGTACTATAATTTTCAAGCCTTACAACTCTCAAAGTACTTCATGAAAAAATATTTGATTATTTTTTTAAAACTTTTGAGAGAGCTACAAGAACGTGTAATGAAAAATGGGGAGTTCCATTTCGCTTAAAAAATTCAAAGCTTGCCTTGACGACGCCACCAAGATCAAACCAATAGCACCATTTTATGTCTCCCTCGAAGTCCTAAAACTTTTGTCTAAAATATTTTTCCTAAAATGCACTGTTCAAGAGATATTTGTAATGATCGATTCAAATGGGTCACATTGTACAATCATAACAGTCTCTACTCTTCAAGATTCTCTTTCGATTTGTTCTTTCCTCTTGTCATGCGAAGCGAGTTCTATTCACTTCATATTTCTCCCTGTTAAAGAGCGTTCGATTTTTCCCGCGAGTTTCGCTCCATCTTCCCCTCTTTCAAAGGGTGCATGAATTTCTATGCAAAGTGATTTTTTTCTCTGTTTTGGCGTGTATGACTTTCTACGCGAAGCGAAATCTAGTTCAACTTCCCTCTTTGCCGAGGGACAAAGGAGATAGATTTTCTTAGAGATCAAGGTCAACATCAAAGTCACTCGAAAGTAATTTAAAATAAGTTGTGTAAAAGTAATTCATTCAGATGGTATAACTTTAAATACTTTTGTTAATAATAGCTAATGTCTTCTCCTTCTTCTCCTAATAATTGAGTTATTCTGATACTACTTTTTATTTTTATTATGTGATTTGTCGCTAAAGCTCATTCTATAATTGCGTAAACGAAGTTTAAGTTGTAAGTAATTGTAAGTAATTGTAAGTAATTGTAAGTGATTGTAATTATAAAAATTAATCAATCATAGCCGAATTTAAAGAATATTGTAATTGATCAATTCTTGCAATTACAACCACTTACAACTACGTTACGCAATTGTAGAATAAGTTTAAGAGTTCTAATGTTTCAGTTTCGATATGATACAATGGATAAACTTTCGAAAACGTCCAACGCCCATGCATTTCAGCAAAAATAATAGGAAATTACAAAATAACAACACTAAACTAATAAGTTTATCTTAAACTTCTTTAATTGAACAATTTAGGAATACATAACATATAATACAGGCAATAGGAGTCAACACTGATTATCAATTAGCGCAATTCTTAATATTAAATATATAAACTTTGACTTTGGACGTTTTTACTTATGGTTTGAGTCTTCATCAGCAATCTTTCCCCCCTAACATAACGTCGGATTATTGCATTACAAATTAAATCTCCAACATTTTACCTCTCAAAAAATTGAACTGCTAACTGTTGCGAGATAAGTCACATACTCACAATTTAAAAACTGAGTAGTATTGAGAACTTAAGCTCAAATAGTGTGTTAGGAGGAAAAAATTGCTGATGAAGACTCAAAACTATGAATAGAAACATACAAAGTCAAGGTTTATATATTTAATATTAAGAATTGCACTAATTGATAACCTGTTGACTCCTATTGCCTACTACATGTTATATTGTATATTTCTAAATTTGTTACACAGAAATACTTCAAATGACGTCAAATGAATGCCTTTAAATGGATTTTTATCAATAAGAAAGGTTTAATGCCAAAAATATTTAAAGTCATACCACTTGAATGAATTACTTTTATACAGGTCACTCTAAATCACTTCTGCGTAACCTTGAGGTTGATCTTGACTTCTAAGAAAATCTATCCTTTCATACGCCCCTCGGCAGAGGGAAAAAATGAGTTAGACTTTGCTTCGTGTGGAAAACCACGCGTCTTGAAACAGGAGGAAAGTGAGGTGGAAGACACTTCGCGTAGAAAGTCATGCGCTCTTTGGGAGAGGGGAAGATGAAGTGAACTCGCTTCGCGTGGAAAGTTGAAAGCTCCTTGATAGGGAGAAGGTGGGGGTGAAACTCGCTTCGCGTTGAAAGTTGGACGTCCCTTGGCAGAAGGGGGATGAAACTTGCTTTGCGTAGAAAATCCGAACCTTTTTGATAGAAGAGGAGATGTGATAAAATTCGCTTCGCGTAGAAAGTAGGACGCCCCTTGGCAGGGAGAGAGAGGTGAAATTTGCTTGTGAAAAGTCGAATGTCTCTTGACAAGAAGGGAGGTGGAGTGAAATTCGCTTCACGTGAAAAGTCGTGCGCTCCTAAACAATGAGGCAACATTTCCGAAATTCCATTCCGGATGCGATGTATAACTTTGCATAAACGTTTTTTGTATTAAATTTTTGATGAAAATTCATCATTTGACATCATGGAGTATTTATACCAAAATTCATGGCAATCGGGTGTTGAATGTTTTCGGAAGTTCATCCGGCATAGCCTACAAGTATTCTTACTCTATTCATGTAAAAATTTATTACATAGGTTTTTATTTTCACATCTAAATCTTGTGAAAATTTTTGAAGATTTATGTTCTTGTTTTCTTGGATATTATAGAGTACCTCTATCGTGTACCAGACGAACAAGTCAGAGATATTTATCAACGTTTATTGCAGATGATTTGTACAGTTGTATCATTATTCGCTAAAAGACTTGACTTCTGTCGCACTACTAAAAGACTCAGCTTCTATTTCGTATCGTTTTCCAGAAGATTTAGCTTCGCTCGCTATATCGCTTCGCTAACTCGATTAATTCTGAGAGAGGGACATATGGCAGATACCGTTTATATAGTTAGTCGCAATCAATCGTTGTATTCGCATTAGACTCGCGGATTGGTCATATTATTATTTTTTACGGAACTAAAGGGCGCTGAACGCAGCTACCCGATTTTACAACTCAACGCTTATATCAGCACTGCTATTATATATTTATATAATAATTTGCGACACACAATATGCTCAAAAATCTTGTCGCACCTCAGTGATATGCTAGTGGAGAGACGATTTGAGACGGTTTACGATACACGTATATGAGAGATCAGGCTCTAGTAGATTAATCAATGGTCGACTGATCAAATAATGAGCAGGTATTAGAACTAATTGATTATTCAGCCGATACGAGATAAGAGATAGGTCTAGAATTTAATATTTTTTTGATTTCTATATAACGAAGATATTTAGTTCCTCAAATGTAAATAGGAGTTCACCGATCACGCATTTGAAATAATGCTTAAGTAATTTTAGTGTGTTAGTCTCACAGTCCCTTGAAAGGAGACGATAAGAGGTATAAAATGCCAATTGATATGATATTCGATTGCGAACCAATTTGTTTGGATTTTATGTTCGTCAGAGTTAAAAAGAATGTATAATTCTTTTTAGTTGATTATTTGCTCCGTAAGATTAATTTTGTGCACAGCTCTCTTTTTCTTCTCTTACTAACCATAACGATCCCGAGAACCATGTTTAATTGTTTAGAAAAACAATTTTGGTAATTGATTCCTAGACAGAGCATCGACTGGATTATTCTAATGTATCGCCATATTTGAGTCTGTTATCTCTTGAATTTGCGCAATGTGATGTGACACGTAAATTTTTAAAAGATGAGATAAAGTTTTCACTCAATGAAGCACAATGGTTAAATCGCTTCGAAATATTACTCATACATAACAAGTAATTCTTCGTCGCGTATTTCGCGATACAACTTGGCTGATAGAAGTGCCTCGCATAATTCGAGATGGGGATATCATTATGGTTTTTAATGATGCGATCGCGCATAAGAGCCGGCAATACATTGTTGTTTTGATCATTCGAACGAATGTACAAGTAGGCACCGTTATTTGCGTCACAAAAAATCATGATAGAGTAATCGAAAAATAATATAGAGCGTTCGATAGTTAATTCATTGATCGAATCTAATTGTTTTATAAATTTGATCTACGCGTTATGTATACTGTAGAGAATCGTTTCAATCTAATTTGTACTACTACAAATTCTGTATCAATTTTTTACTATACAATATAACAGGCCCCAGAATACCCAAAGGATCGAAAATCTTTGCAATTGTAGAGATAACCGTTTGTAATCTTCTTGGCTTTATTGATCGGACGTATTGAATAACATAACATGTTGCTGCGTTGTTACGTGCACGCCACATTATAAAATTTTCAAAAAATTGTTTTTATCGAGTGTGAGATTTGTATTTATAGCATCGGAATTTAAATCGATGATTTGTTTTTCGTTCGAGTCATACTATTTTATGTTAAACCCTCTTCGAGAAAGTAGTGCGATTATTTCATTTCGTAATATGCGAGCTTCCTGGATAAAGTTGTCCCGATTAATAAATCGTCCACGTATAAATTTTTTAAGAATTTTAGCAGCTTTAGGAAATTTGTCGCGTTCATCTTCTGCGAGCTGTTGAATTATGCGTATGGCGAGATATGGCGATAGTGAAAAAGATACATCAATTGTAAGGGTATTGAACTGAAAGGTTTTGATTTGATTGTCTTGACACCAGAGTATACATTGATAAATTCGATCATTTTCATGTAACATCGGCGATACATTTTCTCTATATCTGCAGAGAGAAACGTATTTGTATGTACAAAATCGAAATAGATGTGCAAATAATGACTCTTACCATTAGTACATCATTTTATGCTAAACCGTTACTAGTTTCGACGCGTCGAACATCATGAACTTTAGTCGTATTGCTCGATTTGACTGCGTGGTGCGGCATATAGAACCCGTCCTCGTGCGTCATCGATTTGAGAAATTTGTTTTAAATTTAAATACTCTTGAATGATTTGTGAATACGCTGTCTTTAATTCCATATTCAGAGTTGAGCTTGCGCTCAAGCAAATACAAACGTTTAAGAGCGGCGGTTTGTGATTCGCCAAGCTGTTTATGATTTCTACAGAATGGCAGCATAGCGTCCACTACTACTGCGAGTAAGTTTTTATAAAATGCTCTTCACATTCTAGTTCCTCAATTGATTTCGAAATACTCGTCGATATCTCTTCAATAGTCCAAAACTTAGTGATCAGCTGATTGAGACTTGTTAATGAACATGTTTTTTTTCAAACGATCCAGTGATATCTTCGTCCGTGTCGATCCAGCCAAAACACGTTTTTTTACAGATATAAATTACAGTCTTCTTTGATTAAATTAATTTGGCAGGACAAAAACAAGGATAAGGTCGCCTCAGCACCGATTAATAAATCCGACAAGGCAAATAAAATTTGAGATCGGCTAATTTGATATTGGACGGAATTTTAATAAGTTTCATGAAAAATTTTTAGATGGCACTAGATCTGATATCATTGGAAACATACTAATTCTTTGTTAAATTCGTTATATAGTAATCAAATTGTACTACGAAGAATATCCTTTATTATTGTATTCATAAAATTAATTGCATCAATCGTGCATGTACATCGCAAGAAGTTTTAAAAGTCTCGTGAAGCTTTTGGAGATGAAATTAGCGATAGCATACGTATCCAACAAAACACTACACTGATCAGATTTAGTTCGCGATTTTGAACAAATATCATCGCGATAGTCATAAGCTGAGGCGTGGCAGTGGGTGAAAATCATTGCAAAACACATTAAGTCGCCACCAATTTTCCTTGTTAATCATGCAGTTTTGTCCGAGTTTGAATCTGTAATGTCTGTCTTTGTTGTTAACAATCGGATATTTGAAATATGGTATCATATTATGTCGTTTTTTATAATTGGTGCAGTTACTATAATTATAAGACCTGTCTCTATGTGAACGCAACAATTACAGTAGAGTTTTTCACAAATTCAATACGCTTAGGGATATTCAACTATTTGAATTTATCACATTTAAATAATGGATGATTTTGTATGCTGCACGATTGTTCGCTATCTGTTTTTCTGCGCGATGAGTGAATATTTGTCGTTCTCACTGGATAAATGCTTCCGACCGAACACGCTTGGACATATGAACTGTTGGATACAAAAATTTATATAATTCTTCGATTTTTATTGACTCGTCTCTTTTCTTCCATTTTTTTCGCAATATTTTTTGATAATTTACTCTCTATTACATATATTAACAAGAATTTCAGACCTCACTTTCACATCCAGCGTTCAAAGACGTGTTGTTGCGCGTCATCGACAAGCTTTATTATCGGATAAGCCGTCAGTTGTTTTCCTTTCTATAACCAGCAAGTTGATAAGTACACTTAAATGACGCGAAATTAATAATGTTTTTTCTTGGGATATACTGGGTGCAACCTCGCACCATATCAGTTGTGTGTAAGCATTACATTCAGTTACACTACACTAGAATGGTGCACACTATGTGTATACATCATTATTGCGCTAAAACTCTGGCCCCCATTTGACTTCCATTTTCAAATTTTAAATGTCACACTGGCTCTACACCCTTTGAAATGATGTAGCAAAATCCCACTTCGTGCATAAAATTTGCATGCGTAGTCATGGCACCGTAGCCATGACTACGCATGCAAACACGGAAACACGGTACACTGTCTGAGCGTTGCATTAGTGGGCAATAGTGTAGCCAGAGAAAGCCAGAGAAAGAATAGCCAAGAAAACGCTAAAATCTGCTTAACTTCATACGCATGCTTTAATACAATAGGTCCCTTGCAATAATATCCTCGATTGTTAAGATTTTTACTTTGTTGATCGCTTCGCCCGACAATGCCGACTGTATATATATATTATAGTTTCTTGACATCGGATAAGTCCGTTTGAGAATCCATCATCGCGTTAAACATGTTTTTAAAAGATAGCCAACAGCTATCGAAATCACTTTTTGTAACGGCTGTCGAAATTGTGTAAAGATGCTTCGGGTAATTTATTTTTTGCTTCGCGACGATCTGGACGACCGTGGCGCTCGCGTTGATGGAAACAGGGGAGCCATTCGAGGTGTCGGCATCCATTGTTAGACGGACACGGACGGATTTAACAACTCTGCGCTTCTAGCCGCGAGTGAATAAAATCTTTCTTGGATATTTGCAAACTCGTCCTTATGACTGTTGTTTGGATCTTATAATATGAGTTCGTCATCTTCATACGCATGGTAATGCTCGGTAACATACGTAATTTTAACTTTATCAAAACATTCCCCTTTGAGAAAATTCGTTAGACTGGTAATCTATGACTTTAAAGACGCTTTTGAATAAGTAACTTAATTCGATCGGCTATGATCAAAAGATGGAAAAAGAGAACGAGAAGAAAGATAGAAAGAAAGTTGTTTCGGACATCGGATATATATGTCCGTTTTTCAAGCACGCCTCGTGAAGCCTTGTTCCCACTGAATAGTTTAGTCAACCTGCTCGTCAGTATTGTCGAAGAGTCTACGCTGTTAGCCTCGCTTGAAGGCCAAATGTTATGTAGTAGGCGAATAAATCAGAGATATTTATCAAAATTTATTACAGATGATTTGTACAGTTGTATTATTGCTCGCTAGAAGACTCGGCTTTTGTCGCACCGCTAGAAAACTCGGCTTTTATTAAGTGATTAATTTAATTCCTGCCGCTCACTATTAGAGAGTGTCGGATCCAACGATGGCAAGTTTCGACGATGAAGTCGCATGTCTTTTGTTTAGACATTGCTGAAAGTGATTCAATCTTCACAGGTTTGATTTCTCAATACCAAAGAGATTTTCCATCAATTGAAAATGAATCGCGATAAGCTGTTTTCCCGGCATATGCTTCTTCATTATTACTTCGACCTCAAGAAAACCACAGCTGAAACACATCGTTTATTATCTGAAGTGTATAGTGATGAAACTTTATCGGAAAGAACACATAGAGTTTGGTTTGAACGGTGATTTTGATGTGAAAGAACATGTGAAAAACATCCCTTGCTCTGCATTTGGTGGGACCAGGATAAGGCAGTGGGACCAAAGTTATAATTATATAAATTCACTTTGTTCTTAATACAATTAAGAGACATGTATCTTAATTAATGTAACTTTGTGCGCCTGAGGGAATATAATCGCAGGGCACTTTGAATAAATGTCTCTCTCTCTCTCTCTCTCTTCCTCTCTTCCTCCCTCCCTCCCTCTCTCTCTCTCTCTCTCCATGCTTTCACTTGCTTTTTTTTGTTTAATCTAAGAGACACTTTTCAATTATTGTACATGTTATTTCGCTACTTCTATTTTGCAATTCCATTAACATTGCTTGGCAATCAAAGTATAATATTAGTAAATTTTTCATGAAATTTTTCATAAATAATAATATCTTAGTATCCAACAGTGCCAATCTATTTTGATTGTCGACATAATTGACATATAAATTGATTTTCCTGTGCTGAAAAGTCTTTCCGAAAGCATGGAATGTAGAGCATTCAAGTACTTCAAGCTAATGTTTTTAGATTAGGCTTCTTCTTCATTATCAATGGATATTTATTCTTCAAATGGTTCCATTTGAAAAAGTTCAGTAGATAATAATGACGTATTTTTCCTTTTACAATTTTTTTTTGACATAGAATTACAAAAAGAACATTCAGCTTCTTTTTATCATAATATTTAAAAATATTTCCGTACGTTAAATTTTTCTTGTGCCATTGTATTTTATGATTTTGTTCTTAACGGGTCATAAAATTTACGATATCTTTTTAGGTATTCACATGTTACAACAAAGTCTTTATGGTAGATTTATTTCTCTTAGTTGAGCGCATTATCAGCACTAAGGGCTTCTACGCCGACCCGTTCATATGCTATATTCGTACAGTTATATTCTGTGGCGTTACAAAAAAGTGTTCGCGACTTTTCTCCGTAACTCCGTACAAACGAGTCGCCATTTTTTCGACTGTGGCGCTACAAAGGCATTCGTCTGTAGGAGTCCTAATGCAGCATTCTATTTCCTATTCTGGTTTTACGTCTAATGAATGATAAAGATAGAATGATACAATAGTATTGATGCTGTTGATATAGCGCTATCCGAATGCAGTCTTAGCTGAACATATTGCAAAGTTTACTTTTTCTTTTTCTTCCCGTAAAAAGAAGAACGGAAAAGATGAAGTGCGAAAAGTTCAACTGAAAAGAACAGAATTCTACATCAATGGCACAAACTTTTAATATAAAATTTCAGTTAATATATATTGTCGGATACTAATGATATACGGCTACCCGACCGGAAAAAAGTGAAAAAATATTAGATATTTTCCGGTGCATCTCTAATTTGAATTATAATATCATGATGCAAAAATATATTTTTTAAGTTTCCTTATATCAACATTGATACATGTATATCAAATAATAGAGCATATAGTTACTCTATTATATACATTATATTTGTATATAATATATAATACAATTTTTCATTTTGTTTGTGCAGATATCTTCTTGTAACATCAATTGCTGCTGCGACATCGATTGTAATCATTCTCATGTATCTGCCTTTTCGTACTGTCAAAATTATCATGTGGAGCTTTATGACAGTCGATATTGCTATAATCATAATTTCATACAACGAAATAACACACCTTTTATTTTTGAAAAACTTGCAAATAACTTGTTTTGCATTCTTTACGACAATCTTCCATCTATGTACAGCACTAACAATAATTTGGTAAGTAAGTTATATATGTAAACTATTTGTAGAAAAATATTTACGAGGTCATTAAAAAAATTTTAAGTCTAATAAAAACAAGTACTTTTTCAATCAAATTCAGTTTTATTTTTCAACATAATCTCCATTTAAGTCGATATATTTTTCTCAACGATATTCCCATTCCTTTAACTCATTTAAATAAGTTGGTGTCTTGCTCTGCAAAATAGCCTTCTATGAATGCGATGATCGGTTCATTTGATGAAAATCTTTGTCCTCCGAGCCAAACTTTGAGCCTAGGAAATAAGATAAGGTCACTGGGGACTAGATCTGGTGAATACGAGTCAATCAATTCTAATCGCAATTCGTAAATTTTTACCATGGCAATCATCGAAGTGGTGTGTGAGACAGTTATCTGTAGATGGAACATTTTTTTCTTCTTGTGGCCGTTTTTTCATAATTTCTATTTCAGGTTATCAATTAATAGCGCCAATAGTATCATAATCAATTAATGAGATGCGTAGTACATAACCCCATTATTTTACCTTTTTCATGGTTGTCGATGAACACAATTCCATGATTATTCCCCAAAAAACAATTGCCTTCCCATCCGATCCGAACCGTCTTCACTTCGGAACAGATTCACTCTTCGCAATCTACTGTTTTAACTGCTCCTTCGTCTCAAGAGTAAAGTAGTGGATCCATGTTTCATCAACAGTTATTAATCAACGCAAAAAAATCTGCTTAAACCGCTTTAACAGAGCCTTGGAATTCATTCGTTTTTAGTCAACAGTGTTGGCACCCAATGCGGATGCCTAATTTTTCAGTCAATATATGATAAACACATTCTTTCGATATGCCCACAGTCTCTACTGTCTCTCTAACCTTGATTATTGTCCAGTATCATTTAGCGAACTTTTTCGATGTTATCGATGATGATCGCGCAATTGTTAGTCATCCCGAACGTTCATCAGCCAAGTGGTACGACACCTGGTACCACATTTAAATACAGCTACCCATCTTTTCACGAGGGCAGAATCTCCATAAAGCGTCCAACTCGGCTTTAATTTGTGCAGACGTATTGTCTTTCAAATGCAAGAACTTATTCACATCATGATATTCGATTTTTTCCATTTTTATAAAAATACTGATATATTTACTATATATGATTATCAAATAACAACTGAGCGTTCAAAATGGTTAATTTTTACAGATATTTTTTAAATCATATACGAATGTAATATTACAATGATTTTGACGAGTAATGTCATCTTTATGTTGAGGCTCAAAACTTTTCAAACGACTCTCGTATATTATTTACAAATTATTTTTAATGATAAATTTTAGATAAAAGAAACTTTATACGGCTACAAATCTAATTTTTTGTATTTATGCAGAAGAATTTTAGAATATTACAGTAATTTTAGAATATTACAGTAACATATTTAAAAAATCAGTATTGATATGAATCCTTTTAATATTACTGGCAATCAGTATTAAATGTTTTTCTTAGAAGTGTATTATGATTCTTAAATATTATGCAATATGATTCCTTTACGTAGTACTATGAAATAAAAAGAAATAAAACACTTTTGAAGTGACATAGTGTATGTCTAATGGAACAAAAAATTATAGCATACGAGAAAGAACTCTGCATAATCTTATAGGAAATGAATTTCAGTCAAATTGTTTCGATTTTAATATTTTGTAGCTTATATCTGAAGCTGATTAAAAGTCCTCATGGGCATAAATCTCTAAACGCCTTAATTTTTGTTCCAAAACCTTCAGAATACCTGTATACATATATCTGCCATAGAAAAAACTGTCAGACATAATATTACTAAAAAAATATCGTATCATTTTTAATATTTCGAAAAATATTACGGTATAAAATGTTCTTTAAAAAAAACTTCATTTTATAATATTTTCGAAAGCCAAGAAGCATATTAGAATTTTCAAAAAGGTAAAGAGTTTCCTACTGACAAAAATCAAGCATCTCAAAGGAATGAGATGTCTGTCATGTCCACGCATTAATTTCGGATAATTATGAAAAGATGAAAAAGATACGCCAAGTATATAAAAAAAAGTACTTCATACTTATTCAAGAATTAATTATCAAAAATAAGTATGGAATTAATACAACTGTATATCATTACGTATACTAAGTATATCATTACGAAAAAGACTTCGAAAATCCTATAAAAATCTATTCAAAAATTATTTGTGAAAAATGGATACAGTGCAATTACCCAACAATTACATACATTCAAAAGTGTGTGCAGTTAGGCTTTTGATATATTTAAAAGTATATGCAGTTAAAGTTTAACGTATAAACTTATTCTCTTGTTTCATGCAAATCTTAAGTGAAACAGGCTGTAATGAAAATAACGAACGGGATCATAATAAAGCAGATACTTGGTATGCCTAAAAATGAGTTAATATAGAATAGAATTTATTACACTCCAGCATTTACATAATCAAGAAGGGGACTTGGTTTATATAAATTCTTTATCCACACTCATTCTTCCATACTGCTAGTACCTAACTTCAAAAACAAATAAAAGATTTTCTTAATATTCTTATTCTTACACACATTTTTTTGAATCATAATATATGTTCACATATCACAGCCTGCCCATTGCATATACTATACTATACAATACACTACAATACAATAGTATGATTTATAGCTACAATTACACATAAATATGTCGCAGTACAATATATATTCCTAATATTATAGCATTTCTTTTAATCGTGTCTCACTTCGATGATGCAAACTTGTTCTCCTGCCTAACATATTACTCCATGTAATATATTACTCCTAATATATTATTCCACCTCGCTAATTGTCTTTTCCTCTGTTTTCCTTTTCCTGATCTCTTTTTTTCTTTCTCTCTCTAATTTACCTAAAACTTTACATTTATTGAATCTAATTCTTCGCTTCAAAGTTTCTTCCATATTTTCTCATTATTTTTTCCTAACTCCCTAAACCAACTACATACTTTTGGACATTCCTCCACATGATGTTTTATACAATCTATCCCTTTTCCACAAAATATGCATTCCCTATATTTCTTATCTAGTCAATATTTATTTTCTTTCTCCATATTCCATATCTAAACCTAACTAAACCTCGCACGCTTTCGTCCACTCCCACCCTACATATGTTTTCCTTCCTTAAATAATTAGAACATCTTCAAACTCTTTGTACCTTTCATTGTATCTCACAGTCCTCATCCTACTATTTTCTCACTATCTTTGCCCATCTCTTTCCCTTCTAATTATTTCCTCCTCTAATCTCCT
>NW_017259392.1:112073-113592 GCF_001594045.1 Atta colombica
TTAATCTTCTCTCCTACTGTTTTCCTTGACTTATCTCTTTTTTTCCTTTCTCTATCCTTATATTTCTTATTGTTATTTTCCTTTTCTTTTTTTTCTTTCTCCCCTTTCTCTACTTCTGTCCAAGTTTTCCAAATCTCCCTTATTTTTACCCTCCCATATTCTATTTTTATATTTCCTTCCTTGTTTTCTTGTGTTTTCACTCATTTATTTATCCAAGCCTGCGTGTTTCCTCTTCAAAACTTAAATTGTTTTCAAAAAAGATTTTCCCTTCCCTTAATTTATTTTTATTTCTTCTTCATTTCTTCATTACCCACTTTAATGATCACTACTGGTCTGCTCATCCTCTAGCTGATAACCTCTATATCTATCTTTATTTTTTCCTTTATAAATTTTTGAGCTCATTCCTTGCCCGTGCATTCGCTCGTCCTATAAATACTCTCTCCTTTATTATACACACTCTTCTCCTCTCCTTCCTTTCCCTCTCCATCTGATATATAATCATATCCTCCTCTTTATCTCATTTATCTCTTTACTATATTCCTCCCATTTTTCTCTAAGTCTTTTCTCTGCCTTCTCTATTCACTTTTTTATCTTTTTTCTTTTTTTATTATTTTCTTTTCTATCCCCCTAATCCTCTCCTCCCAAAATCTTTTCTTATATGTTAATATGTTAATATTATATATATCTTATATGTTAATATGTTAATATTATATATATCTTATATGTTAATATGTTAATATTATATATATGACTTCAGACTTTCTACGACTATTTTTCTTTCTTCCTTTATATTTTCTATGAAAGCCATTCTTTCCTCTCTCATTAATTTAACCTCCTCCCTAATCTTTCTACTTTCCTTCTCCCTCCTTTTTTCTCTGTCCCATCCTCTGTCTCTTCATTTAATCTAAATATTAACCTTTTTCCCGTCTGTGCTCCTCCTTTCTCGTCAATTTCCTCTGTTTGTTATCCATCACCTTTTACTATCCATCCCTCTGTTCCTGACGGGCCGTTCGCGTCTTTCTATAATCTCACCTACCTTCCTTCTCTTTAGAACATATAGAACAGTATCATTCCTAGAACAGTATCCTATCACTACGAAATTCTTATCGCCTTTATTTATGTCACGTCTGTATTACCTACTTATCCGCACTTAATATTCTATTTTTCGCCAAATTACACTTCAGTACGCAATCTAATTCACCGCTAAATTCGCACTCTCGCGCCACCTAAGTTAAAAAATGAGTTAATATTACAATATCTTATTTTCAATGAATATAGTATGTTTCGACATCATCAATTGCACTTTGTACATATATATTTTTAAGTAACAAGTTATAAACATACACACTGAAAAAGAATTTACAAAATTTGAATAAATAATTTGTTTAGATAATATCAATGGGACCATTTACTTACTGTAAAGAAATATTTATTTAATTAAAAAAAATTATGCTTAATTTAAATATTAAATAAATAATTAATATTTTCTATAAATATTTTCTATAAATAAATATTAAAT
>NW_017259392.1:113638-120424 GCF_001594045.1 Atta colombica
AAAATATTTATTCGATTTTTAAAAATGATTAAATCAATTAAATCAATAAAATATTAATTTTCTTAATAATTAAATGGTCAGATATTGGTACTATCTAAACAAATATTTATTCAAAATTTCGTAAATGTTTTTTTCAATGTAATAATATTGTTAGCGTCGTCGTCGGCGTTATCGGTCGGTGTCGTCATCATTAGTCGCCATCGTTGCTGTTGACGACGTCGAATGACGTTGGATGAGTTCGGACGATGATTATATCATTTTACTAAATTTTATTATATCTTATTATATTTATTTATTTATTATTTATTTATTTTATTTATTTATTGTTATATTTTATTATTATATATATTAGTGTGTTATTATTTATTTGTATTACATTCATATTACATATTTGTAAATATTTGACTGTGTACATAATTCATTTACATTGCATATTTCTTAGAAAATAAAAATAAATTAGTTAATTATTGTAATACATAGGTATTGTGAAAGCCTCTTGAATAACAAGCTGGCTTTACGTGTGCGTGTACATTTGAAACTTAGAAAATAACACAAATGATCTTTTTGGGTTAAGAGATTTCGTGATCTTAAAATTGAGTGTATCAATTTTAATCGGACTAATCACAATCGAAAGCTCATACTACGAATATATAATGAAATTGTCATTAGATTTTTTTATTACGGTTTTAGTTTCTGAGATATTTTAACCGAAATAAATTTTGACAAAAGAATTCTGTATAAGCTTGGTAGCATCGTGACGTTTGTTTTTGCAGTGACATTCACGTCAAATGATCCATTCGTTCGATCAATCTTTTTCTTATGTGCTTGCGTCGCACCGCTACAGCGTCGCTTGATACGGATGTAAAATCATAAACATATCATTGATACAGTAACAAAAATTTATTTTGCTTTTTTATACTTTTTTATATAAAATATTGTATAAAAATTTTTCGAAGGTCCTAGAGCAAAAATTAAGACATTTGAAGCTTTGTGTTTGTGAAAAATTTTATCTTGAGCTTTTTATCTTAAGCTACAAAATATTAACATTTAAAGAAATTTGATCGAAAACCATTTTCCATAAAATGTGCGGAATTTTTTTTTCGAAAATCTCCAAAATCTCTTCTTTTTTATTAAAAAAAAAAACACAGTTTTTGGTGTTGGATAAATGTGTTACACAGCTAGGCATTGTAGCTCTAATGTGTCAACAAATAAATAGGTTAAATTACAATAACTATACGAGAAATTCACGTTTTTATCATTAAAAGAATATATAATTTCATTGCATCCACTCGTCACTTACCTCTTCTGCTTTTCAATTTGAATGACTCGCCGAATAAATTAAATGATCAGCAAACGAATCACTCACCTCTGACACACAGAAAACTCGCTCGAAACTGTGTAAATAGCTGTGTAAATGATGTACATTATAATGGTTTTGAATTTCGCTTATATATATAATTTGGTGGTGCTCGCGATTCGAGAGGAAAGGGAGATTCAGTTTTCCGAGAATTGGTAAATATATTATTATATTTGGCATCGAATTTTCAGAGAATTAGGAGTCACAAGTTGAAATTTAGTATAGAAGCGCCTGAATTTATGTTTAGTCGAGATGTTTAATCAGTTTTTCGTTAATTAATGAAGCTACAGAGTTATTAATTAAATAATAAAATTGAATATCTAAATCGATTTTCACTACTTAAAATAACAATAATACCGATTCAAGACTAATAAGAGTTAGCGCGAAAGGATATGCGCTTTAAGTGGAATGATTTAATCCAATATCTTTATAATATCTTCTTTATTCATAATATTGAACGTTTCGATTCTTTTTAGAGTCTTTTTTAGCAAATAAATATCTCATAATAACTCGATAATAACAGATTTCGTAACCTGAATAATCGTCAACTTAAAATATTTCGGTTCACGAAGTAAAACAACATTTTTTTCTTGTCAAATTTTTATTTTTACAATCGATTCAGTGTATTTTTATCAAAACTTGAGGAGAGCAGGTTCATCTTAACATTTACCGTTAATTGTAATGGTGTTACAATGTACCCTAGCGATGCGATACTTTTAACTCCAAACCGATGTTGTCAAAATTTATATAAATATATTTGAAAAAAATTTTTTTTAATAAAAAAAGACATGCATATAGCTTGAAAAAATGTATTTTAGAATTAATAAAATGAAAACATGATAAAATGAATTTTATTTAAAAGTTTAAAGCAAAAAAGTATAACATCATAAATTTACACTTACATGACTTATTTAAGCACCTTACATATAACGTCTTTTACATGCGGCGCACGCGCGATTGATAAGGCAAATGCAAGTCTATTATACCGATACCGACTATTTTTGTTCTTTATATAATCATCTTATTTCTTATCATTTAAAAGATATACATTGTTATTATACAACTAATCTCCGTTAAAACTGTCCCCAGTCTTCTCTATATTCAGAGATTTATTTAAATGATTAATTAAATGTAAAACTATAATTAAATGAAATAAATGTGTTGTTTAAAGTAACATTCCCTATAAAACATTCCCTATAAAAAAATAATATGAAAATAAATTCTTCGAGGCGTAATAAGTAAATTCGAATAACGTTTGCGCATTTACAATCAGCGGCCGATTCCTCATGTACTCAGGCAGATTTATTGTAGCGAAGAGCCCTTAATTGTGCATAATGTATGTAATAAATAGATCGTATAGAAGAAAAGACGATTTCTTAATAAATGTCTTGCATATTTGTATGATAACTTTGAATTTACTAAGAAGGCCCTTGTGGGACACATTTATCATTTTTTATATCATCACACTTGAGCGCGCAAAATATCAGCTTTATGATTAATAACTGTAATTAATTGCTAATTAAAAAAAATATTATAGATTCCATATTTTAATATTATGATTTTCCACTGAAAATTATCTCGGGGACACGTTTTTAAAAGATAATGCGATAGTTGTAGAACATTCTATGTACTTAAAGAAATAAGATGATTATCTTTGCTGAAATCGAACATGATATAATTAAAATTAAAAAATAGGATTAGCACGAACTGGATCTTTTAATGTTCAAATTCATAACAATAAACAATTTACAGACGTTTCGACATCGATTGGGTCATTTCCAACGTAAGTCGCAGATATTTAAATAAAAACGTTATAACGAAAATTAAATTAATCGCTTTTAAGAGAAAACAGAACTTTTATGAAAAGTGTGATGATATTTTTTATAATTAGCATCTCGTTGTGTGAAGATTGAATGTAGAGTCCTTATCATGCTATGACAATTTTATTGTAGATCTTGATAAAGCAATATAAATGAAACCGTTAGTATAATTTTTTGAAAATTGTGGAGGTTGATATAATATAGTTGTGGAGGTAGAGACCACCTTGTTCTAAGTTATTATTCCTAACAGTTATTGTTAACTTTCGTATAAAGATAGATGAATCTGTTAGTACAAATCTATTAAATATAATTAAATATGACAATAATGATAAAATAGTAGAATGTATTGTAATAAAAATGTACTTGGTGAAAATAGTCTATTTAATAAAATTGTAATTGTAATAAATTAAAAGAACATTGTTACAATCATGCATTACAATGAATTAATTATTGGGAGTACAAATTAGTTCGGTCCGTTTTTTTGTGTTCAAAAATGCATTTATTTCAAAACAAAATGAATGAACAGATCAATTAAAGTATTGTCCATCGCTGCCTACTACTTTTTCCCATCTCTCAGGCAATTTTCGACATCTCGAAAAAATGACTCGTCTTTAGAGGCGATCCAATTTTGGAACCAATTTTCGATTTCTGCGAAAGAAGTGAATCAATGACTTGCTGCATCCTTCGGAATCCAGTAATCAGAACGAGCAATGTCTGGAGAATATGGCGGGTGTAAAATATCCCATTTGAGCGTTTCCAAATATTTTTTTACAACTTTAGCGACATAAGGCCGAGCGTTATCATAAAGAAGAATAACTTTATCATGTCTTTGCTCGTATTCCGGCCGTTTTTCTCGCAATGCACGGCTCAAACGAATCAATTGTAGCCGATACCGATCATAATAGAATCGCCAGGTTTCAGGAGCTCATAGTAAACAAGACTCTTTTGGTCCCACCAGATACAGAGCATTGATCTTCGAATCATGAATGTTCGGCCGTGGTGTTGATGTTGATGTTGGCAACGATTGACCGGGCTTAGCGTAGTATTTTTTCTTCTTGGGGTTGTTATAGAATATTCACTTCTCATCTCCAGTCCGATGCAAAAAATCTTTTCTCTGTTGTCTTTGAATCAGCTATTCGCAAGTGAAAAATCGCTTTTCAACGTCTCTCGGTTTCAGTTCATAAGGCACCCAATTTCCTTGTTTTTGAATCATTCTCATGGCTCTCAATCGTAGAAACGGCTTGTTGAGTTACCCCCTAATTTCTGCAAGCTCCTCTTGCGTTTGATTCTGATCTTCTTCGAGTAATGCCTTTAATTCTTCAAATTTTTTTGGCTGTCCAGAGCGAGGCCTTGTCTTCAACGCTGAAATCTCCATCCTTGAAACGTCGAAACCATTCCCTATATGATTTATCAGTTAGAGCAGTGTCACCACAAACTTCGACAAGCATTCGATGGGCCGCACTTCAGCCGCACTTTTCTTCCAATTAAAGCAAAAAAATCAAAACTTCCCGCAAATGCTGTTTGATTAACACAAAATTCGACATTTCAAACACAGTAAAAATCAAGGTTTTTGTATGAAACTCAAAGCGATATAAACTGAATATTATTAGCAGATGTTTAACCTCTCTGAAACCGTCAAAATCAGCTGTCTCTATGAATCATTCACAACAGCTGGAGCCATCTTTAGGGAAACGGACCAAACTAATTTGTACTTCCAATATCAGAAGAATGTTGTAAATAAAATGATACTGAAGAGCAAAGAAATAAATGGGAATGGAGAGGAACATATTAGAAAAATTAATGAGAATATAATAATTACTCTATATAATAATAATATATTATATATTAATAACATGATAATATATTAAATTCCTCTATTTACTCTCTTAATTTAGACATGTATTATAATTTAAAGAAATTTCAATTTGTTTTCGTTTGTTTTCAATTTGTTTTAAACTTCTTAAATATTCTTTTCTTATTATATTGATATTGTATGACAATTTTATATTGTGTAAATCATCCTAATGAAACATTATTTTAAGTAAACTCTTAGTACACATAATAATATTTCAATTCTTTACTATAGGTAATAGTTGTTTTATGCTAATTAATTTTTATTACTGCTACAAATAAACAAAAATTATTAAGCAATTTTTACATATACTTTAATATCTTTAGAAAATATTTATAAAATTGCAAAAAAAATAAAAAATAATGATCATTATTTAATCAAATTATTCTAGTATTTCAATTAAAAGACATTTATAGAGAGAGATGAATTACTCAATCATGCGTATATATAGAATATTAATAGAAATATTAAGTATATTAATTTCCCTTTGTTGCTTTCAATTAACTTTCAATTAATGTTTCTATTTTTAGGTACTATACGAGGAAGAGCTGTGGAAAATAATAGAAATGAACAATTACAAATGGGACATAAGACATAGCAAAACATTAATCAAATATAATTTGTCAAAACATTATCAACATGGAGATATATTGTGGAAATTACATGATAAATCTATTGAAGAAATAGGTAAATATTTGATAAATAAAAACTTACAATTTCTTATACGTAGATATATATCTCTCGAAGAAATTTACATAAATGTGTTGTATAACAAAAACCCACTCGCCTGCATTAACAAAAATATATCACGGATGTTACTTTAAAGTACAATTACAACTTAATCGATTATAAAAATTAGAAAATAAAATTCCAGTGCGCAAGACGAAAAATCCAATAATATTATACAGCATTGTTTGCTGGAAGTACACATAGACTTTTATATATAATACTATTCTTACAGCATAAAAATTATTGACAATGACGTCATAATAAAGTTACAAGGTCACAATAAGCTCACAAGTAAATTGTGACGTCATTAGAGATTATTAAAATGTGAGACAATTTTCGCAGTGAAACAATTTTCATCTTGCTTTATAACCATAATAAGCGATATCACAATGAGCACATATTCATACGTTGCTATGATTTTGCTATTATTATGATGTGATATCACACTTGTGATAAAAAGGATATTTGCACATTACCATGCCGTGATATTTTTTATTGTGGAGTTTATTAACTAAAATAATTAGAATAATCTTTGCTATCATCCCAAACAATACATTTTATGCGAAAGATACTGGAATCATCTTTAGGATGTTCTTTGAATATTTGTCGCATCCCTTAGAGGCGTATGCTGTATAGAATGTTTAACGCCCAGTGTCTCAAGTGCCCTTGATGAAGATTACTGTTTCAAGGTTCATCTACTTATATATGATTAAGGCAATATTTTTATATAGTATCTAACTCTATATATTTGATCTACTTATGCACATATATGTACATTATCAGTGAATATATCATTTTTTTTTAATCTAACAAAAGACATGTCACAACTATCCGGAACCAACTTAATTTTCCTTGAAATATGCTATTAAGTACAAAAATTTTAAAGACACACTTTTTTATACAAGTAGAATCTCTGTTTAGGGCGTGAAACATTCTTTCGAAAAAAAAACGATTTTTCTCTTTTGGGCGAACAAGATTGAAATGTATATATTACATATATATTACATATATATATATATATTGTATGT
>NW_017259392.1:120524-158347 GCF_001594045.1 Atta colombica
TGTGTATATGTTAATCGTGAATTTCGGAGATCTTTTTGATAAGAATTGATTATTTTGGAGACTTTTGTTTCCATTGAGGATCCTCAAAGTTCTGTAAGACAAAAAAATGACCCTTTTGCTTCAACGTTGAGTAATTCAATGAAAAAAAATCGTATGAGCTTTCGTATTGCTTTATAAAAAAGCAAATTAAAGGTAAAGATTCGCTATTTCGAATTATGTAAATCACATTTGTGTACAATTTTTAGTATACTCCGTGGAACTCCGTAAATTTCGAGATTTTGAGATCTGATATATCTTTATTTATATTTGTAACTTCATAAAATCTCCATGAGACCGTTTTTTAAAGTAGTGATCTGAAAAGTAGATTTCAAGCTGTAAAATGCTTTTTTAAACATCTCGATACGATGATTTTTGATAAAGTTATTCTATCTTGAAATTTGCCTATTTTTTTAAAATGAAACAATTAATTTTGTTGGCCAATGTATTATAGTTAGACATATTTCATAATTTTGGTTTTCACAAAAATTTTGTTTTTGCGTATCCACCATATTGGATCCGCCATTTTTAATTTTAGATTTCAGATTTCAAGTTCGTAATCAGCAATCCAAAAAACAGTAAAGTTAAAAACTATTATCGGGACTATTTTTTAACATATATATTGAGTCAGTGAAAATACAATAGTATTATACTTTCTCAAGCGACAGGCACCTTTCTATATTTCGAAAACCAATCATACGCTCAACTTAAAAATTTTATGCGATTATTGTCTCATCATGACTAATCATTTGATACAATATTTGCTTCAAAATTAGAGATCCAGAAAATGGACGAAAAAACACCTTATTTTGCTCTTATTTAGAAGCATTACAAGCGTTCAAAATGATGATTCTGAACAGCGACGCATTTTCTGAAACGTGTTGACACAGATAACACTGCACGACGAATTTCATTCGGATTAATCGCAATGCAAACTCTTCTTATATACTTCTTTATGTCTTATCGACATTTCGCTATACATTTGTTGTTTTAATTTTCCTCATAAATAAAAATCCATCAGATGTTAAATCTGAAGAATGTGCGGCCCATCTATTATTTCCTGATCGATCAATCCAACGATTTTCAAATTTTCTGCAATTTTAGCAATTCAGTAATAATCCGTGCAGAATGAGCAGGACATCCATCTTGCTTGTATTATACTACATTGATTGTCATACGTTCAGTGAAAGATCTTTTAATAATAGTGCAATATTTCTGTTAAAATCTGTGCATACTTGCTACTATTTAATGTTCCATCGATAAAATGAGGACAAATTATTTTATTATTTTATTATTATTAAGAATTTCAGCTCAAACGTTTTTTTTATGAACCAAGGTCTGCCTGTCCATTTCTTTCAGCCGGTGTGGATTTTTTATTGACTAATAGTGCATGTTGCGAAGATTTACTTATGTTTACTGTCCATTATTTGTAAATGTAGCTTCATCAGTAAATAAAATTTTAGTGATAAACATATCCTTTTCTTATAATCTTCATAGTTTCGTACCCATTCACAAAATTGTACACAATTTTGAAAATCATTGCTATGTAACTCTTGATGAATGTGATATGAAATATTAGAATGAAATATTCGCAGAACACTTCGTTGACTAACACTTTCACATTCAAGCTTGTACTGATATGTGGATTTAGTGTTATAGCGGCTGAAATGTTCGTTGAATTGCCATCATCAGTTGCTTGATTCGTTTGCATATTTTATTATCTACACTTCAAGTTTCTTAAAAAATTTTTATTATGTTTGAAAATGAATGAAGGATGGACAAGATCGGAAAATCTTTTAGCATACAAACGTATTGCTTCTCTCATAATTTGGCGACATTCACCATAGATGAAAATCATATCGATTTTTTCCGTTTTCGTATAACGCATTTCGCAAGACACGCACTTCGATCGATAGATAAATTCAAACTGATCAATAAGTATGGATAATGCTATTTGTGATTCAATGTTTATATACATATGATACATTTGAACAATTAGTGGTATACATTTTAACCGCTCAGGGTCATTTTGAACACTTGATGTAATGGTAAATACGCAAATAGGTAAGTTAATGAAATATGCTTTCAAACGATTTATTTCTAATTACAGCTTACCTTGTCATGTTTAAATAAACTTTTAATGTTTATTTACATACCGTGATGTATTTGAACGAGCGGTATACCAACAAGCAAAAAAGATATGAAATTATTCGAAAAGTGCCTTGAAACAATTTATTCCATTACATTCAATTATTTTCCATTATTGACATTGTGTAACCTTGAATGACCTTCAATTATATTGTATGTCACTATATTTGTCTTAAAATGCTCTATCAGAATGAAAAGAAAAAATATATCATTCTATTTTAAAAAACAGATTTGATCTTTGCCTATCTTTTATGCCTCCTATCATCTACAAAATAATTATTGGCATCACATTATGTGCTCAAAATCAAGCAACTTTTGATTAACACTTTTCTTTCTATTATTAAAAACTAGCGAGTTATTCAGGTGACCTGCTTAAATGCCCCACCCTGTATATTGTAAAGATTATATGTGAGTTAGGCTATACATGTGAACTGCGAATACAATGAAAAAAAGGCGTCATAATCGCATGATTTAGACAGCCAATCAGATTGTTAATGTTTCATCTTTATTTTCTAGGGCTATAGTTACGACTAAACTTTTACGTAATTACAATAAAGTATCAATAAAAGTAACTACTGAAATCGTTATCGTTACCCCAAAAATGTAATTGCGTTACCGTGAACGTTATTAAGAAGAAAATATGATAAAAATTTAGAATAGGGAAGCATCCTCCAATGAGGATATATATTGTCAAGGTCATGACCAGCGTCGGATTGGCCAGGGCGGCTAATCGACGATCGTCGAGAGCCCGGCCCTGAAAGAAGTCCAAGCATGCCTAGTGACAAAAAAAAATCAGTCACGGAAACTATCCAATGACTTTAAGTTAGGAAGGAATGCATAAAGAAATTACAAAAAATCCCAAGATTAAAAAAATTGATGCATTTGCTTTTTAATCAAATAAAATGAAATTTTGTACAAATTGGAATTATTGCATTAAAAATAAAACGTGCATATATGCGTATTTTGTACGCGTCATCGACAAAAACTGATATGATCTATATCTCAAAAATAGATTAAGATTTCTATTGGATCAAAATATTTTAACTCCATTACTATTGATGTTCGTTGAGAAAAACTTACTCGATAATCTCGAAAAGGATCATATAATTGATGAAATAGCAGAAACTAATAAAGAATCGAAAAGAAAATTATTAGTTTAATGTTATCATAAAATCTAATTGTTTAATTTTAATTCATTCTGTGATATATTATAAAATTATAATAGATATGATTGGTTTTGATATTATGTATAATTTATACATATGTGTGTACATAAGTATACATAAGTACACAGTATAAAGATATTTATTTATAATAATTAAAAAGTATTCATGTACACACGTCTATTTTATTTTTATTTCAACTTTACTGAGTTCTTAAACATTATTCACTGCACATTATATTAATAAGTGCTTGAAATATAAGTAAGAATTATGCTGTTTAATTTTGATTATATTTATATTGCTAATAGAGTAATTATATGTATCGATCGCATTAAATTTGATTAAATATTATCGATATAAATAAGTATGCAATTACATATAATTTTATACAGGAGGGGGAGAGAGACCGTGACATTTTGTTGTCGAGGATCCAGAAAGCTAGTCCGACGCTGGTCATGACTCCCAACAGATTTTAAGTCAGTCGTTTAAGGCAGTCGTCTTTCGTTAAAGAGCTGTAAATAGAAAAGAAGTTTAAGAAATAACGTATATGATATCTTTTTTTCACTATATAAAACAAAAATTTTTTGCTTTAAAGTATATTTTATAACTTTTCACGCGAAGCGATATTCATCCCATCTTCCCTCTGCTTGGGGGTGCACGACTGTTACTGAATTATTATATACCCATAGATAGATAACCTAATCTTTTCTTTTTTATTTGTGAAAGGAGGAAAAAAAATCTTCGCAAAGCGTATCATCCGGGATACTCCCAAAGGGAGAACCTAGCTGGATGACGGGAAGATCCAGAGACCGATCCCCTGAGTATATGGGATTCGATGAATCTGCGTCCTTCCCCTAAAGAAGAACAGCGGACACTATCGCTAAAAAACTTCTCCTGTAAATCGGCACCACAGCAAGAGAGCATCACAGCTAAATATATAAATTAATTCCTAAAGATTCCTTAACGATACAAAATGGTTGGATATAAGAGTAATAAGAGTCAACACGGTAATTCTTGTGCAAACCATTACGGTTAAACAATTTTATTAATAATTAATCCTTACATATTTCACTTTTGAGCCGTTCTCAGAGACAGTATGATATTGTAATTACAAAAATTTTACAAACTAATTCATTTCAGAGTCACCTCTACTTATTAATGGAAACTATAAGTTTTTGACTAAACTGAATTTAAGTGTTTGTGATATGGTGAGTTTTTGTTTTAGTGAATCTTCTTCTATTGTTTTACAATAAATTTTTGTTTCCCCAACAAATTTACCTTTTAATGAATTTTATCTTTTAATACATTTTAGATTATTATTAGAATTCGTTTTTATATATTAGGTGTACAACTTTGCTTCCGCCGTTTTCCTATAGATGACTTTAGCGGTAAGTGGTGGTCGAAATAAATAGATCATAGACGTCATACAATAAACTTGGGCATCTGTCAACATAACCCCATAGAAACATTAGTCAATTTGTGTCTGCCTCATAAAGTTATTCTTGATTGAAAATGTCAGTTTACGAGCCAAATTCTCGTCATTTGCGGGAGGTTTTAATTTTTTGCTTCAATATGAAGAAATCTGCGACTGAGGCTCATCGAATGCTCTCAAATACTTATGGTGAGGCCGCTATTAGTGAAAGAACATGAGTGGTTTCAATGTTTCAAGAACGGTGATTTTGAAGACCGGCATAGCGGTGGAAGAGAGAAAGTTTTCGAAGATACAGAATTGGAGGCATTACTTCAGCAAGACTCGTGTCAAAATCAAGAAGAATTGGCACGATCATTGGGAGTGACTCAACAAGCCATTTCAAAACGCCTCAAAGCTATGGGAATGATTCAGAAGCAAGGAAATTGATTGCCGTACGAATTGAAGATTGAACGGCGTTTGTTTGCTTGTGAACAGCTGCTTGAAAGGCAAAGACGGAAGGGATTTCTGCATCGCATTGTGACTGGGGACGAAAAATGGGTTCATTACGATAATCCCAAGCGCAGAAAATCATGGGGAGTTCCCGGCCATGCTTCCACGTCGACAGCCAAACCGAATATTCACGGCTCCAAGGTCATGCTCTGTATTTGGTGGGACCAGCTCGGCGTAGTGTATTATGAACTGTTAAAACCGACTGAAACAATCACAAGCGATCGGTATCGAACGCAATTGATTTGAACCGAGCATTGAAAGGCCGCAAACGGCCGCAATACAACGAGAGACACGATAAAGTGATTTTGCAGCATGACAATGCTCGACCCCATGTTGCGAAAGTGGTCAAGACATACTTGGAAACGTTGAAATGGGAAGTTCTACCCCACCCGCCGTATTCTCCAGACGTTGCTCCCTCTGACTATCACTTGTTTCGATCAATGGCACACGGCCTGGCTGACCAGCACTTCCGGTCTTATGAAGAAGTAAAAAATTGGATCGATTCGTGGGTAGCCTCAAAAGATGACCAGTTTTTTCGACGTGGGATTCGTACGGTACCCGAAAGATGGGAGAAAGTAGTGGTCAGCGATGGACAATACTTCGAATCATAAATGTATAACCAGTTTTTTACAATAAAGGTTCGAATTTCGGAAAAAAACGGTGGAAGGAAAGTTGTACACCTAATAGTTTCCGTTAATAGGTGGCTCACTAAAATGAATTAGTAAAATAATTTTGTAAAATAATTTTTTGTAATTACAACATCATGTCTCTGAGGATGGTTCAAAAGTGAGCTGAAACATGTAAGCGGATTAATTATTAATAAAATTGTTTTGTTAATCGTATTGGACAAGAATTACCGTTGCTTACGCCTGTCGGCCTGTTATATCTAATTATTTTATAACAGCAAGACTAATTGGGCGCACTCTCCGGAATTGCCTATCTGATATTTTATCAGGGTGCATCCAAGTCACAGAGCTCCTGCCTTAAATGTCCGGTATCTTACGCTAGAGAACCTAATCTAAGAAATTAAAATTAAACCTACCTATTATATATACCCACTATACACATGTCTCCACGGCTCCATAACCATCAGATTCCGAGAAAGCAGGATTGCCCTCCGCCTCTCCGACATTCATGCTCCGTCCGCTCCTTCTTCCTCATCCTCCAGAAGTCCGCAAAGGCCATCCAGGACCGCGAGGAAATCAGAGCTCTAATTACGGCGCCGTACGTCCTAGGGGCGCGTCTAAAGTCTAGGTTGTTCTGTCCCTCTTGGGTAGATCGGCGTGTCGAAGAACGCCAGTCTACCCAAGAGGGACAAAACAACAGCGTGTGGACAGCCGCATTAATCGCCTCCTTGCAATGGGCGCATACCGGCGCGTCCAATCTCGTACAGATAGACCTCAAAATATCCACGATCTGTAATGACCTGAATCATGCGATAAGTGAAGTTCCCGTATGCACGAGCCATCAAGTCGCCAATGCGTCGGCCAGGACTTCCCTGACCGCCGCATCAGGATCCTTCCAAAGGAAGGCTAAACAGATAGTCTCTCTACCTCTCCACGGAGCGGCCTACTTTATCTCCCGAATGAGCTCCCGGGCCCTCGGCAGAACGGATGATCTCCTTCCTGCGCAGGTATGTTCGTCTCAGGTGATCCGCCACGAACCTAAACAACCGATCTCGCCAGGATGGCTGCAGCCTCGTGGGAGACGATAAGATAGGCCCTTATTACTCTAAGCGATAGCTGCCACTAGAACTGTTCCACTAGACATAAGCGCCGGTCTCCAGCCATAGTATGAGCTCAAATCGATGCCTCATATAGGACTATTGATATGACAATCGAGGCGTAGACACGATATCTGCCCTCTCTTGGTGCACCGATATTGACAATGAGTGCCAATAGCGGCTGCCATTCTCCTTCCCCAGGTCTTGGAGAGGAGGAGACGAAAGTGATCCCGAAAAGTCCACCTGGAATTCCCAGATATTGCAAGGACTCCACAGAGATCCTCCTCCCCCCCTACCTGAAGGATCGCTTCCGGAACTTTGTCGACCATAAAGACGATCATCTGCGTCTTGCCGACATCCTAAGGCCCAGGTTTTCAATGGCCTGAACAATCTACTACCAGCTCCGCATAAATCAGAGCTTCTTCGAACGAGAGGCCAGTCATCACAATAAGGGTGTCATTGTAACATATGGTGAAACAACCTATTGGCAGTCCCAAATGCAACACCGAGTCGTATCTTATGTATCACGGTTAGACTCAAGACCGAGCCTTGCGAAACGCCGCAGGCCATGGTTGCTCTCGAGAAAATCATCATGATCGACGTAGCACAGCAACCTGACGGACAAATAGTCAGCCAGCCTGCCTGAAATATCACGAGACTTCTTTGGACTCCAGGCCGCGGGAGGGAGTTGGCAATATCCTAGGACACCACCAATATCGCCTTCCTCTTACCACACACGCCATCATCCATCCACTATCTCAGATGCCAAATCGCGTCCATCATAGTCTCTTCAAAAATTTGGTTATCAGAAAGGCCATAGAGTTCACATGGGCACGTAGACGTCAACAAAACCCTCTCGAAAAGTTTGTCCGCCTCATTCAATAATCAAATACGAGCAGGGAGCAAGATCGGGCTTATTTCATCTTCTTGAGAAGGACCAGCCTCGCGACCTTCCGTATGGAAGGAAAGTGGCCCTCCTCGAAAAGAGCAATGAAGGTGCACGCTCACATGTCAGTGAGTAAATACATCGTTCTTCTAACAATCCGTCCGAGTATTCTGTCCGAATCAGACATCCTCCCAGACGAAATTCAGGCACAGGCCTCTTTCTGGCACAAATTTCCGCGCCGGAAACCGCTAGGTTCTCCTTCCAAACAGATAGGAACAGACCCACCAGCCGACAATCGGGGAAAGAGGACTCGCACTATTTCCCTCACAGTCCCCCCATAGGGAGAACTTCCATCAATGAAGAGAAGCCTCCTGGAAGCCTATTCATCACAATCCTGTAAGACCTACCCCACGGATCGGATTCCATGGATCTCAAGAAGCTCCTTCCATAGACATGATCATCATCTCACGAAGTTCTGCCCACAATTCATGTTCGAATTACGGATGGGATCGCTCACACATTCATGTAAGCATCTACGGCAACTGTTACCGAGCTCGCAGCTCAGAGATCTTCTCGTTTCACCAATATGATGGGTCCGCCTATGTCTCGAATCGATTTCCCTGAGTTACAAGCTAGCTCGAGTCTATCTGGTCGAAAATTCCATCAATTTAGACGAATTCGCGATTTGAATAAATTAGTACTGCGAATGATCGACATATTGAATTATTTTTATACGAGCGAAATCCCTATGATAGTAGCTTCAAGATTTTCCCATGGCCACACGTCAGTTCCACCAAAGTACACGAGTCTTCGATAATTGAAACAATTTGCGGAACTGCGGATAGTAATTAATAAGATTGAGCACTCGCTGTGAATTTCGAATCAGAATAATCGAAATGAATATAATGGTTTAGAACAAGGGTGAGGGAAAAGGATGACATCATAAGGGGATGACATCACAGGATGCGAGGGGGAAGGGATCTGCGGTGAAAGAAGAGGATAACGTTAATGGACACGTGATGTACGGGGAAATTATGTAGCTGGAAATTATATCGCGGGATTCACGTCACGATCCGCCGCCGCCAGGATAACATCACGCGGGATCAGTAGTAGCCGGGCGCGGTCCATCGGGTTACCGGATGGGGTTCATCAATCTCACCAAGCGCGCTATATTTACCATATATACTTATCATTTTATACTTACCATCTCTTATGCGTTGCTAACTTCTTTCCCCAATGCGATTTCTTTGCAGTTACATCTTCTCATATGCAAAAATATTTTTTATTCTACCAAATTAATTATATTTATTCTACCGAATTATTTTTATTTTACTGAACGCCTAATACGAATACAATAATTGCATTATCGGTATGATGATGCATATGTAACATGATATCGCGAAGAAAAAAGAAAGAAAAGAAGGAAGGAATAATTGCGAATATCGAAATGTTTTATTTTATTTTATTTAAATCATTCATATTTATAGCACACTTACTATATATGTTGAAATATTTGTAGAGCAACAACTTTTATTGAAGTATTTGATAATATTCTTGAAACTTCCACGAGTTCTTTCTATATAAAGATTATGCGTTTCACGAGTTTCTTTCGTGTCCAGATCCATTTTTGGAATGCCAATGTTTCGTGAACTTTGCTCCTCACCCTGATGAAGTGAACTACAAGGTTCACGAAACATTGGCATTCCAAGAATGGATCTGGACACGGAAGAAACCCGCGAAACGCATAATCTTTAACTTTTATTGAGTTTATGGCACGGTGTCAGATGCGTACGCAGAGGTAGACACACTGTGAAACACTGCTGTATGGCGTTAGGTGAGTCTTTTATTATCTTCGCCATCTTTATTCTTTTACTTTATATTCCTTCTTTTATGGTTTCGTCTGAAATATTGTTTACTCATGTTGTATCAACACATTTTTATTAATAAAGTTCCAATAGGTTATAGGGCCCAAAATACGTATAAAGAGAAGCAATGGCCGATGCACGATTCAATATTACGAAATTAAGTAACACAAATTATCAAATATGGAAATATAAAGTTAAATTACTTTTGATATGAGAAGATTTATGGTACACAATAAATGCGGTAGACCTGAACAACCGAATGAGAAATAATTTAAAGCGGACAGGCATGTGCTACGATCGGCCTATTAGTTGAATACGATAAATTAAGGTACATTAAGGATATGAATAGTGCAAAGAAAGCATAGATAGTATTGTAGAATTATCATCAGAAGGTCTCACTCACAAACAAGGTATTTCTTTTTAAGAAAATCTGTAATATGAATACATTTATAGGTAACGAGTTGGTACTATACAAATACAGATATAGGACAGATCTACTTCAGGAACGCGACCCTGCCTATGTGATTTTCTTCCAACTCCTATAACAGGGAGAAATCATGTCCCCACCTTCAATTCTCCCCTCCCACTCTATATCTTCTCTATATCCCTCCTTATATCCTCCTTGTATCCCCTCGCCAATCCGTCTAGCCAGCGTGGCGAGAAATGGTCAAAAATGAAGATATCAAGTTCAAAAACGAAACTATTCCAGAGAAGTATGATAAAGTATCTAGAATCTCACACTAATCATTTAGTCTAATAAATAAATTCTGAGGGGAACAAAAACTTGATTATTCCCAAAAAGATATCAAAAACAAGAATCTATCTCAACCTAAAGATTGCAACATACTAGATCACTGGTCTCAAAGGAGTTAAAAATGGAACTGTCAAAGATCAAATGGGACATGATTGGAGTCAGCGAAGTGAGAAAACATGGAGAAACCTGATAACACCTGATCGGATACTTTATCATACTACCCTAGGGTAGTTTCATTTTTGAACTTGATATCTTCATTAGTGGAGTTTTGGCCATAAATTTTTGGCCATTCTATCATATATAGGAGAAGAAAACGAATCAGGAGGAGTGGGCTTCTTTATTCATAAGAGATTTTCAAATAATGTATCAACCATAAAACAAGTTTCAATCAGAGTGGCATATCTGATTTAAAAACTAAATAATAGATATAATTTGAATATCATTCAAGCGTATGCTCCAACCATACAAATGAAGAGACAGAGCTTTTTTATGATGATATACTAAAAGCAATAGAAGAAAACTCTAGTCATTTCACAATTACGTGCGGAGATTTTTAAAGCGAAAATTGGTTTAAAAATAGACTCTATGGAAACAGCATTAGGAAACTTTGAGACAGAAGGTAGAAAGAGGCAAATAACTATTAGGATTCCTACTGGAAAATGAACTATACCAAATGAATAGTTTTTCTCTAAGCAAAAAACACGGACGATGAACTTGGGAAAGCCCAAATGGAAGAACCAAAAATGAAATAGATTATCATTGACAAAAAAGAAATATTTCAAGATGTTACAGTATTAAATCCGTTTACTACCAGCAGCGACCACAGAATGGTAAAAGCTACATTAAATATACCATTAGAGAAGGAGAGATATAAAATGATAATGAAATACTGGTAAAACAAAAATGATGGCTAACTTAGTTCCTAATCAAAATATCATTAAATAACAAGAAATAGAAATAGTTGAAAAAAATATATTAGGGGTACAAATTAGTTCGATCCGTTTTCCTAAAGGTGACTCCAGCTGTTGTGAATGGTTCATAGTGACAGCTGATTTTGGCGGTTTCAAAGAGGTTAAACATCTGCTAATAATATTCAGTTTATATCGCTTTGAGTTTCAATACAAAAACCTTGATTTTTACTATGTTTGAAATGTCGAATTTTGTGTTAACCAAGCAGCATTTGCGGGAAGTTTTGATTTTCTGCTTTAATTAGAAGAAAAGTGCGGCTGGAGCCCATCGAATGCTTGTCGAAGTTTATGGTGACACTGCTCCAACTGATAAATCATATAGGGAATGGTCGACGTTTCAAGGATGGAGATTTCAGCGTTGAAGACAAGCCTCGCTCTGGACAGCCAAAAAATTCGAAGACAAAAAATTAAAGGCATTACTCGAAGAAGATCAGAGTCAAACGCAAGAGGAGCTTGCAGAATCATTAGAGGGTAACTCAACAAGTCGTTTCTGTACGATTGAGAGCCATGAGAATGATTCAAAAACAAGGAAATTGGGTGTTTTATGAACTGAAACCGAGAGACGTTGAAAAGCGATTTTTCATTTGCGAATAGCTGATTCAAAGACAACAGAAAAAAGATTTTTTGCATCGGACTGGAGATGAGAAGTGGATATTCTACAACAATCCCAAGAAGAAAAAATACTACGCTAAGCCCGGTCAATCGTTGCCAACATCAACATCAACACCACGGCCGAACATTCATGATTCGAAGATCATGCTCTGTATCTGGTGAGACCAAAAGAGTCTTGTTTACTATGAGCTCCTGAAACCTGGCGATTCTATTACGATCGGTATCGGCTACAATTGATTCGTTTGAGCCATGCATTGCGAGAAAAACGGCCGGAATACGAGCAAAGACATGAAAAATTATTCTTCTTCATGACAACGTTTGGCCTCATGTCGCTAAAGTCATAAAAAAATATTTGGAAACGCTCAAATGGAATGTTTTACTGCACCCGCCGTATTCTCCGGAGATTGCTCCTTCTGATTACTAGTTGTTTCGAAGGATGCGATTTGGCAAATCATCGGTTCACTTCTTTCACAGAAATCGAAAATTGACTCCAAAATTGGATCGCCTTCAAAGACCAGTCATTTTTTCGAGATGGAATTCGAAAATTGCCTGAGAGATGGGAAAAGTAGTAGGCAGCGATGGACAATACTTTAATTGATGTTACTTTAATTGATTACTGTTCATTCATTTTGTTTTGAAATAAATGTATTTTTGAATGGACCGAACTAATTTGTACTCCTAATATATCTTGGTTATGAAATCAAAATCAGCAGAGATAATTAAACATGTGAATTGCAGAGAAGAATGTCTTTGGACTGAGCAGCATATAGAAAATTCAGAAAAACATTTATAAGCAAATTACCGGTATGTTTGAAAAAAAATTTGATTAGAGTGTGCATTCTGTCAGTGCTCACATACGGAATAGAAACTCTGACACTAACTAAGTCATCGACAACTAAATTAAAAGTCACACAACGCAAAATGAAACGCTCCATGTTAGAACTGTGAGGGACAGAATGAGAAATAAAGATTTGAAAATTTGAAAACTAAGGTTAGAGATATTACAATATAAAACATATAACAAAACAAAAATGGAGATGGGCTGGACACGTAGCCAGAATAAAAAATGAGCGATGGACGAAAAGATTCTTGGAATGGAGACCAAGAATGAACAAGCAAAGTAGAAAAATCACCAACTCGATGGACCGATGACCTGAAAAGAATAGCAAAAAATTGAATTGGCACGGCGCAGGATAGGAAAAGATAGCGAACATTAGAGAAGGCCTATGTTCAGCAATGGATAAAACAAAGAACTGGACGATGAATGTAGTATGGAACTCTCTGAAAATGACGATATGAAAAATCACTTGAATACAATGCTAAGTGAATTAGTCGCGTTAGGAGAAGCATTAAAGGACAAAATGATTATAGCATTGATATTTTATAGCTTACTGAAATCATATATACACTAATAACAGCATTGGAAACAAGATCGAAAGATAAATTGACTGTAAAGTTGGTGAAAGGAAAATTTCTAAACGAAGAAGACAACAGAATATCAAGGAACAGACAAATAAACGAGATGATAAAGTGCTTAAAATGCAGTCTAAAAAGTTTGTAAAATCTATGTCGCAAAAAGATGTAAAAGATGTTTCTTCTGTCAAAAATTAGGTTAATCACTTAAAGAGAGATTGTAAAAAATACATCAAGTGGTAAGCAACAAAAAGAAAGGGCAAATCGAGTTCTTAACGAGAAAAAGGAATTACAGATTTGCTTCAGTGTTCATCAGCGAACGAATATGATATTCGGGAGCTACTAGTTATATGACTAATAAGGACTTTTTTGAGGTATTTAATAAATATGAAAATGAAAACGTAACACAAGCGAACAGAGAGTGCGAATGTAGGAGTAGGAGACGGATATCTTACTTGTATGGACAATAAAGGTAAACAAAATACAGTTTTGATTAAAGATGTGTATATTCTCACATTAGAAGGAAGTTTGTTGTTAGTAAAAAGAGTCTACATATCGAGTTCGCAAATAGTGCAATATTATAAAGAATAAAGTTACTGCAGATGTAAGTGAAAACTTGTATAAATTACGAGTCTATCATAAGGCTTTGTTGATTGGTAATAAGGTCGTTAACCTAAAAGACTTTTAACACATGTGACATAGAAAACTTGGCATAGAGATCTGGAAGCAATTAAACGGATGAAAACGGAGAATTTGGTAAATGGTTTAAAGATAGTCGATTGTAGTATTAAAGGTGTCTATGAAACGTGTATTAAGGATAAGATGACTAGGAAACCATTTCCAAAGAAATCTTTTACTAGGACGAAAGAATTATTAGATCTGATGCACACGGACGTTTGCGATCCTATGCAAACAAAGACTCAAGGAAATAAACGCTACGTACTCAGATAGCAAAATGTTGACAGACTGGTAGCAGATTTGATCAGGAGATGTTAGCAGACTAACCACAACTAATGTTGTATTCTACTCTTGTACTGCCGAACTTGTTAACATTCTACAAACAGACTAGCAGTAGAAATCAAATAGAACCTGCTGATAAAATCTGACAGCAGTGAAAGCAGATTGCGAGAAGAAACCTAGCAGTGTACTGACATAACCTGATTGCAGATTGGCAGCAAAAACAGAGTAAGATCTGTCATTTTCATTTAAATCGATCTTTCTTATAAGAAATTTTATGTACATATATAAACGGTTATATATGTATAATTATACATAATTATATATTTATATATACTAGTGTGAAAACTGAAAACAATCAATACAATTTTATTGCTAAAATATTGATTAGTTTTACATTTCAAAATATATGTGAGAAAGTTATAAAATAGTCAAAAAAACATTCGGAGATTCAAGAAGCACTCCAAAAGAGCTTGGAAATCTATAAAAGATTTGCCTATTCGATTTACATACGCCAATTCTTCCTAGGACTTTTGTACGTTTTCTTCTTATGAGAAGTAAGTCCATCTCGTGGCGAAACCATAAATAAAATCAGATTTTACTCGATTTCTGCTGCCAATCTGCCGTCAGATTATGTCAGCAGCCTTTGTCATATTTTTAACAACAATTTCCTGACATTGTCTGATAGTACAAACTCTGTGTACAGTTTGTTGTCTTCCTTTCTGTAATCAAAAATTGGTAGCAGGTTCTGCTCAAAATCTGTCTCCATTTAACTATTAATTCTCATAGATGATTACAGCAAGTATACAGTAATCTACCGTATGAAACATAAATTTGAGACAGCAGAGAAGATTCAAGATTACGTAAGGAATATGAAGACTAAATTCAAGAAAGTATCAAAAATCATTAGATCCGATCAAGATAGAGAATATGTAAATGCAAGCTTGAAGAACTTTTTTAGAAAGAAAGAGATTGAAATGCAATACATTGTTGCAATATATACCGGAACAAAACGATACAGTGTAGAGAAAGAATCTGATGAATCATCGATATCTGATGAAAATGGCAAGGTGTACGCTGATTGATGCAATAAATATTGAGAAGAAATTTGCAGTAAGCACTGCAAATTATTTATAAAACAGACTCTTTATAAAAACTACAGGAATGACTCTGTTTGAAAAATGATACAAGAAAAAATCATCACTACAATACATATATTTGGTTCTAAGATTTATGCTCATGTACCAAAAAAGTTAAGGAGAAAGCTTGATGAGAAAGCAAAGAATTTACGTTCTTGGGTTATACAGAGAATGCAAAAAGATATCGACTTGGATACAAATACAGATAAAATAATAATAAGTTGGGACGTTATTTTTCTCAGCAAAAAGAAGATGACTCAAACGAGATTGTGATCAAACGTGATTATTGAAAAGAAGAGTGAATAAGAGATTCAGCAAAGTAACGGAAGTGTAAAGAATCACGAAGAAGAAAAAAAGATTGAAAAGATCAACAGGATTAACTACCTACAAAATCACAGAGGACGAATAGAGGAGTTCCGCCAGATAGATACTGCAATATAGGATTCAACGCGAAGAAAGAAGAAGTACTAGAATCAGACACATATAAAGAAGCAATATCTTCTTCTAACAGTATCGAATAGATCAAAAGCATGAATGAAAAATATAAGTCATTAATGAAGGTCTCTACTTGGATACTAATAGATAACCTAGCGGACAAAAATGTTGTAAGTTGTAAGTGGATCTACAAGATGAAAACAGATTCTCAAAGACGGACAGTAAGGCATAAGACTGATCGCGCAAGGCTACATTCAAGAATGCAGAGTGGACTATGAGGAGATGTTTGCATCAGTGGCGAGGCAGATTACGTTTAAGACACTGTTAGCAAAAGCAGGGAAACAAAAATTGACGACATTTTAATGTAAAAAATGCGTTTCTAAATGGAGAACTAAAGGAAATTTTCACAACCAAAAGGCTTTATAGTAAAAGTTAAGGAAAACTATGCAGATTAAACAAAAGCATTTACGAACTAAAGCAGGCAGCTAGAGCGTGAAACAACAAATTGAGAAGTATATTGATTAAGGAGCAATACAAGCAAAGTCAGGTTCATGTCTATATTTAAAAGTAATAAATAAGGACAAAATTTATATAATTATTAATGTGAATGATATAATTGTTGCGAGTAACAACATAGAATGTATATCCGGAATATATAAAAAATTAAATAGCTATTGGAGGAAGTTATAAAGAAAGGTTATTACTCGTTATTACTTTCGAAATATTCTTTTGGACATGTTGTTCTCGGCGGTCCAATACTTTAAACTCTTTAACTAAGCTTTAAATATAAAATGATAAGTATACATGGTAAGTATAACGCGCGGTGAAGATTGCGCCCGGCGACTATTGACCCCGCGTGACATCATTCCGGCGGCGGCGGATCGCAACGCGGATCCCGCAACGTAATTTCCTCGCACACTCGCATTCAGTGACATCCCATCCTCTCATCATATACTTCTCGCCTAGTGACATCACTCCCCTTCCTTCCCCGGAGCCCCTCACGGAGTTCCCGAATTAGAATCAGCCTACCTTTACTACTGTATAATATTCAGAGCATTTTTTTTTAATTTTTGCTTTCTTTTTGTTTATAAAACCAGTTAATACCCAGTGAGAAATGACAATGAAATCGAGTCGATGTCGATTTTAATGTTGATTCGATATCGATTTCATTATCGTTTCTCACTGGATAACAAAAACAGCGTACTGCGTATACACACAACAAGAGGATCAATCAGAATGCATGCGTCAATAAGTTGAATGCGCGGATGTAACGGATACATGTAAGTGTAATTTGCAGCTCGCGAATTATAAATATCGACATGCAGAAAAGTGTTATCTTACTTTGCGCCGCCCAATTATAGCTCTTTAGCAGTGGAACACGGGTGCTCGTGATGGGTTGCAGGATGACTCTAAAGCGACAAATCTGTGGCTCTCCTGTTGACTGGATCCAATTGTCACTTCTTGTAAGTCAATCCGATACTGACTTATTGTTCATTCACGCATTCACGTTACTCATGATTGGTAATTACGCGACTATTACAATTACTTTGTAAAAGTAAGTGGAGCTCGAGAATATGCACTTCAAATCAAATTTAATTACTTTTATTATCAATACTTACACTAATACTCAATGAAAACATACAGCTAGATCTACACAAAAATTGCATTACATTTCCGATATTAGAGATTAGGTTTATGCTTATAAAATTAGACCCGTTCTACAATCAGTCGTATGTCGATGTCGGCTTGTTTGTCGTGTACCAGGTATGTAAATATGAAACCGGAATTTACCAATAGATGGTCATAGCTGTCAATGTAGTTGCCGTCAGACGGCGTCATTGACGCCATTTCCTTGTTCCTTCTGACAAAGATTTTCAACTCACAACAATACAAGTTTTATACAATAGTATAGTTTGTAATAGCGTTGAACATGTCGAATTTTGTGCCTGGAAATTACGATTTGCGGACAGCATTGATTTTCTGTTACCATATGAAGAAAATTGCTGCAGAATCGCATCGAATGCTTGTCGAAGCTTATGGTGAGCATGCTCTTGGTAAATCACAGTGCTTTGAGTGGTTTAAAAAATTCAAAAGTGGTGATTTTGAATATATTGATAAGAAACGAAGAACGTGGAAAAACCACCGAAAAAGTTTGAAGACAGCGAATTGCAAGCACTGTTGGATGAGGATGACACTCAAACTCAACAACAACTCACGGATCAATTGAATGTGACACGAGAAGCCGTCCCCATACGTTTGAAATCCATGGGAAAGATCCAGAAGATGGGAAAATGGGTTTCACATGAACTGAACAGCAGGAAAACCGAAAAACCACTTGCGAAATGCTGCTCGCCAGCCATACAAAAGAAAGTCATCGAATTGTGACTGGCGATGAAAAGTGGATATATTTTGAGAATCGTAAACGTAAAAGATCATGAGTAACTCCAGGCGAACCATCGACATCGACTGCAAGGCCAAATCACTGTGGACGGAAGATAATGCTCTGTGTTTGGTGGAATCAGAAAAGTGTGATCTATTATGAGCTGTTAAAACCTGACGAAACCGTTAATACTGAATTACAACAAATGATCAATTTTAATCAAGTGTGAAAAACGACCGGAATATCAAAAAAGGCAATACAAACTGATTTTGCTTCATGATATAATGCACCATCACAGCAAAACTGATCAAGGAAACGATTGAGGCATTTGGTTGGGAAATACTTCGCATGCGGCTTACTCATCAGATTTGGCTCCGTCCGATTATCACTTATTTGCATCGATGGGACACGCACTTGTTCAGCAGCGCTTCACTTCTTACGAAGATGTACGAAAATAGCTAGATGACTGATTTGGCTCAAAAGAGCAACAATTTTTTTGGCATGGCACAAATTGTCAAACAAGTAGAAAAAATGTATAACTATCGATGGGTAATACTTCGAATAAAATATTTTTTATCATTTTCATGCAATAAACGTATATTTTCTATTAAAAAATTCCAGTTTTATTTACCTGGTATTGTATATCGCACATGAATATGATTTGTTATTCTACAATTGATCGAAGTCGGAAGGTCAGAACAAATGTAAAGAATGGATATTGAAACGTTAAATATACATTCAATTTTATTATTGATTTGGACGCAAATTATGAAAATAACTTGTGTAACCTGCGTTTAGAAATTGCTTGCTCGATGCTCATTTGCTGACATTTTAATGACATCGAGCAATCTATTAATATTACTAAACGCAGGTAGTGCTAAACTAGTATGTTATAAGTGCTTATCATTTAATCTGGATTAAATGTATACTAATACTCGGATTTGTAACAAATTTTACCACATAGACAACACATGTAATTGTAGAATAATGCGACTCCACTTGCTTAACGATGTATTGATACTATGTATTGATTTAATTAGTTTTATAATATTGAAAAGAATCAAAAACGATGATCGAAACGTATATTATTCAAGTTAAATTTTTGAATAAATTTATATACACGAATTCACCCAGTATCAGCTCTTATAGGCATTTTTTAAGTTTGATACAAAAGAATTAAATTACAAAATATTTTTATATTAAATAATAATAATTTAATAAATAAAAAATTACCTGACATATTTATATCATAACAGTTTTTCAAACTTGTGGATATTTTTTGCCACAGATCTTTTTTTTTGCTAACATTTTTAACATCACGTTTATCATACAAGCAATGATTTTCGCGAACAAAATCAATAATTATTTCATCTACATTCAGTAATTCCATAATATAATATAAATATAATATATATCCATATATCCGTATAAAAATATCTGTTTATTCACAAATATGTCCGAAGGTTGTGTTTCATCTAGTCGTAGTCGGAAAAGATAAATTAACCATCTTCTATAACGACAGCCGACTTACGACAACTTCATTCGACAGCCGAATTCAGATTGCACATGCGTACGACGCCTGACTCCGACATATTGATTGTACAATGGACCTTAGGATTGAAATTACGTTTCTGGAATTAGGATTGAAATTATGAATTTAGAATTGGAATTAAAGTTACGAATCTAAAGTTAAAGTTCAAATTACAAATCTAAAATAAAAGTTTACGTGAGAACATGCGGTTACTTGAACTATGTAGAAATTGGCCGACAGAAGAACTATAAGCGCAAAATGTTCCTAGAATGTTATGCGAATATTATTAAGAAATTAAAATAAGTTATTATAATATTTCAAGAATATTATAAAATATTTTTTAATATTATGAGAATATTCTATAAAGGTTATGTCCACTTATATATTAGGTGTTCAACTTTGCTTCCGCCGTTTTCCTATAGATGGCTTTAGCGGTAAGTGGTGGTCGAAATAAATAGATCATAGACGTCATACAATAAACTAGGGCATCTGTCAACATAACCCCATAGAAACTTTAGTCGATTTGTGTCTGCATCATAAAGTTATTCTCGATTGAAAATGTCAGTTTACGAGCCAAATTCTCGTCACTTGCGGGAGGTTTTAATTTTTTGCTTCAATATGAAGAAATCTGCGGCTGAGGCTCATCGAATGCTCTCAAATACTTATGGTGAGGCCGCTATTAGTGAAAGAACGTGTCGTGAGTGGTTTCAACGCTTCAAGAACGGTGATTTTGAAGACCGGCATAGCGGTGGAAGAGAGAAGATTTTCGAAGATGCAGAATTGGAAGCATTACTTGAGCAAGACTCGTGTCAAAATCAAGAAGAATTGGCATGATCATTGGGAGTGACTCAACAAGCCATTTCAAAACGCCTCAAAGCCATGGGAATGATTCAGAAGCAAGGAAATTGGGTGCCGTACGAATTGAAGCCGAGAGATGTTGAACGGCGTTTGTTTGCTTGTGAACAGCTGCTTGAAAGGCAAAGACGGAAGGGATTTCTGCATCGCATTGTGACTGGGGACGAAAAATGGGTTCATTACGATAATCCCAAGCGCAGAAAATCATGGGGAGTTCCCGGCCATGCTTCCACGTCGACGACCAAACCGAATATTCACGGCTCCAAGGTCATGCTCTGTATTTGGTGGGATCAGCTTGGCGTAGTGTATTATGAACTGTTAAAACCGACTGAAACAATCACAGGCGATCAGTATCGAACGCAATTGATGCATTTGAGCCGAGCATTGAAAGACAAACGGCCGCAATACAACGAGAGACACGATAAAGTGATTTTGCAGCATGACAATGCTCGACCCCATGTTGCGAAAGTGGTCAAGACATACTTGGAAACGTTGAAATGGGAAGTCTTACTCCACCCGCTGTATTCTCCAGACGTTGCTCCCTCTGACTATCACTTGTTTCGATCAATGGCACACGGCCTGGCTGACCAGCACTTCCGGTCTTATGAAGAAGTAAAAAATTGGATTCGATTCGTGGATAGCCTCAAAAGATGACCAGTTTTTTCGACGCGGGATTCGTACGCTACCCGAAAGATGGGAGAAAGTAGTGGCCAGCGATGGACAATAATTTTAATCATAAATGTATAACCAGTTTTTTACAATAAAGCCTCGAATTTCGGAAAAAAAACGGCGGAAGCAAAGTTGTATCTAATAATATTCTTATATTACATCCTTAATATCCAAATTAAAGGTTATAAATAAATGATGAATACTGCACTACATCTGTAAAAAAAAAGGAAGTAAGAAGTACTTTTAATATTTTTTATACTTTTTTAAAAACAAAAAATATATTTTTAATGTATTTTTTAAAAATATTTTAAAATATTCTTTATATTTTTTTATCTTATTTTTTAATACAATAATTGTAACCGCTTTGACCAAAAGGAATTCTCTCAAGCAGAACAAATCACGATAACATCAAAATGATATTAAATGAATCCGTTGAAAAATGACATTTTAATGATCATTCTGAAGTTATTTTGACATTATTTTGATATCCTAATGATTTGTTCTACTTGGGCTCTTATTTAATTTGATTTATTCTCATTGATAAAAAATTGGTGTATGTTGTTTATTATTATATATAGTGTACGTTTTAAATTTGCGCGTAAAAAATGAATCCAATGTGATTGATTGACATTTCATATTCCCAATCCTTTATCGCCATTGGTCTAAGGGAGAGTTTATATTGATCGTAACCATATGCCGTAATCTGTAAAAATTGACCGATCATTTTCAAGTATTCCCTTCTTACCATTGAATGAGAGGGAAATACTTGATTAGTCAATTTTTACAGATTACGGTCAATATGGCATACGGCATATGATTACGGCCAATATAAATATTTCCTAAGTCCAAAACCTTGCTTTAAAAGGCCATAAGCTGTATGCTGTAAGTAATATATCGGCTACAAAACTTATACTTTTAGGTCGTAAACTCGGATCCTCATACGGACAACAGCGCTCTGATACTGCAGATTGGAAAAGCCGGTTGTAAAGGTAAAATTTACCTCCATCACTCGTTTTTCATTAATTAGTGTCAGAGTGCTGTTGCTCGCATGAAGATCCAGGCTAAGAAATGGATTTTGATCAATTCGTTTAAATCTAATGGTTAAAAGACAAAAAAAGTTTAAAGACAGAAATTATTATTACTTATACCTTACACAATCTTGCTTTAAGAGGCTGTAAGAAATTGAGGCCTTAACTAATTCAGTTGAATAGAAAAATAATCGACTATAATTGGTCAATTTTTTACAGCATACTATTTATGGTCTCTTAAAACAAGGTTGTGGATAAGGAATTATATGTGTGATTTACAATGGCAGTATCAATAATGGATAAGGCTGTAAGAATAAGAAATTGACCAATCACAATCGATTATTCTTCTCACTTTCTATGATTGATTAATTTGTTACTTTTATGCATGGTCTATAATAGGCAGTAGTGGATTAAGGAGTAGGCGTAGAAATCGTAGTTCAATCATTCAGCTCAATCATAGTTGCATGAGAAAAATAATCAACTATGATTGATCGATTTCTACGCTTACTCCTTAATCAATTACTGTTACTGCCCATTGTAGATCATGTATTATAATCTCATTCACTATTGCTTCTACCATTATCGTCATGCATTAAGCGTTATCTACAATGAACAGTAGCAGTAAAAGCTATCAAGAGTAAGCTAGTTTTCCGGTCTAGCTAGAAATGGTTGATCGATGAACGTCAAATCGATGATGATTCATCGTCGATCAATGTTAATTTGTAGCTGGGGATGTAACAGGACGTAAAGTAAGTCCGTAAAAGCGAAACGATTAAAATCTATTTTACTTACGGACTTACTCTACATCCGCAGCTATAAGATAACATTGATCGATGTTGAATTAATATCGATTTGACGTTAATCGATCGACTATTTCTAACTGGACCAGAAAACCAACTTACTTCCAACGTGTCTACAATAAATAGAGAGCCTCACTCTTCAGGGAGAGAGTGACAAATTGCATCACGTGAATGTTCAATCAGGAGTCACGTAATCAGTTTTCTCTATTCTCTTCCTATAGAACTTTGATGCCCATGTCCAATCAGAGGAGACGGATCATATGATGCAATTTGCTACTCTCTCCCTGTGAGGCTCTCTAGTCCACAGCTTTTGCTGCTATTGTTCATTGAAGACAAGGCTTTAATCTTTTCCGATTTATAATTTAAGGCCTCTTAAAACAAAGTGGACCGATCATTATGCGCAATGACTTACTCAGGAATTACGTCTAGATAATTCTAGGATGCATTTTTGCTATAATACGTAACGTATATAATAACGTAAGCTAGCTTAGAATTATCTAGGCGTAATTCCTGAATGCAGTCCTATTTCTTTCACTATGATTAAAATAAAGTTTCTTAGTAGTCATTCAAAATAATAACTTTGACAAAATATCAAGATCATTAAAGAAATGTCTCCTTCTATTATATTTATCATTAATCGAAATTATTTTTATTAAAAATTTTTGTTAAAAATTTTTAATAATGTATCATTTCAGAGTTTCTACAGTCTGGATTTACTGGAATATGTACGTTTAAAAAAACTTTAAGGTACTTGCAAAATTGGAAAGGTGCTTGCATACAAAATAAATTAACAAATATCAATCCATATTTGTTCACTGTGACATTTAGTAATTTTACAGTTATTAAATCTTTGCCGTCATTCAACGATACACTTACTACAAACCAGGTATATTTTATAATTATAGAATTTATGTGAAAAAAATAAACAATTTTTTTTCAATATATACATATATTAACAATTTATAAACAAATATAAAATGTTTTTATATAAATTACAAATAAAGAACGAGCAAATATAACAATGACAAAATGATATATAGTATTGGATGAGAGAAAAAGTTTATGGCGTTTTTCCCACTAGATTAAATGCTCAGCACTCGGTAACTACTAATTAACAACACTAGACGTGTATTTGAAAGGTGACATTTCAATCTTTTTTTTAAACCGAAAAAGATTGAAATCGATGAAGTGAATTAAAAGTTATTTTGTTTTGAAAATGGAGACAAATAAGAAAAAAATTCGCTATATTTTGTAGTATCATTATTATGATAAAGGCAAGAACATTGCCCAGGCTTGTGAAAAAATTTGTGCTGTTTACGATGAAGACTCTATCAAAATCAGCGGCACAGAAATGATTCACTCATTTTCATACTGGAAATTTCGATGTCAAAGATAAACTTCGCTCCGGTCGACCAAACCGAAAAGTCTGATGAAATCATGGAAAAAGTTGAGCGCGACAAGTATGTGTTATGGCTCTGCTCCAAAAATGGCAAAATATTATCGAACATAATGGAGTATATTTAGTTTGAACAAATTGATTTCAATACTTTAAGAAAAATATTTGAATTTTATTTAAAAAATGTCACGAACTTTTTCCACACCCAATATTATTTTGCAAAATTTATTCTTTTAAAAATAAGGAAAATATTAAAATAATACGTTATATAAAAATTTTTACTTATTATTATTATGAGAATAGTATTATTATTATTTTTATTAAAATGATATAAGTTATAAATAAATTATATAAATAAATTATATAAAAATAAAAAATTTATATAGAGACTCAAAGAAAAATACTATAATTCAACTTTTTACATTGAATTTTTTTCATACTTTCTCATTTTTCTTATTTCTCTCTTCATATGAATAATTTTTCCACTCTTATTCATATTTATTATTTATTTTCATTATAAAAATTATTTTTTAGATATGCCAAAGCAATATTTGTTTACCAGTAAGAATTCATTACTGTTTGAAGTCATTTTCTGCGTGCAATGGAACCAGCATATCAGGATTTTGTATGAATTCTACTTGTATCAACATCGTAAAAGGTTTAAAATATGTAATTAGTCACAATGGTTCTGCTGGTATCAATAGCATTGATGCATATTTTAATATAGGAAATGCTTCTCATACCTTTTATCAATATTTCGAAGTCGAATATAAATGGTTAGACTCAAGTAACACAAAAATTTTCGCTCGTAGTGGAAATCCTAGTTATAAGATGGGTAAGCCGATTATTATTGGCATTTCTCATGCTAATACAAGCGATAATATTTTTTTCAATAGAACCGATGGATTTTTTACATTGCCCTTGGCCAGAAGAAATGGAGAATGTGACCAAATTAATAGACATGTTGTCTTATTTGGTGAAGATATGAAATTGGCATGTTCGATTAAATTGTTTATCAAGAATTTTACTGCGTTATCTTGCGCGGAACTACAAAATCTGACTATGCATTTATTGATAAACGATTTCTTAAATCAACATTACAGCACTTATATCTCAAAACTAGGTAACTTTTCCAGCAAAAATGATGTTGATTGGTTGCAGATCATGTTCGATAGGATACCACGAAATATCATAACAGCGTATACAGTCGGTAAACGAATCTTATGTTCAGGATTAGTTACATCTATGCATTTGAATGTCATATATTCTATATTGTCGAAACATAAAACAAATTATAAAATATTGGGTGTTGGGATCGTATTCAGTAAAGAAGAAGACATTAGCTGGCCAAAATGCGCATTTCAAAATTGTACAGATGTTCTAGATGTCAATATTATTTCCTATGTTAATTTTCATGATGTTTCAAAGCCGTCCAAATATCATTTTGCTGGTGGACCTAATTTAGATCTTACATTGCCTTACGATTTTTTCTATCCTTTCTTGAATAATTCGACTGCGAAAATACCAAGTATATTGATTTTTTTGATCATGTATATTTTATGGATAAGTATTTAATTTAATAACATAATCTTTAATAAAATATATTTATATGTATTTTTTATTAAATTAAGATTGAATTTCCTTTCAAATATTTCATCCTTGTATGCTTAATTATAAAATCTATACATCTAAAACAAATCTAAACATTTACTGGATTCTAATTTTTTTTTTAAATTTATTCGCATAAAAGGCTACAAATCGCATAGGATGATAGTCGTTAACAATAAAAATTCATCGAAATCTAATAAATATAGAATACAAACGTTTCGACCTATTGGTTATCTTCAGTGTTGTATATAAAATTTGTTCACAATTTAACAATTCTACCAGTTTTACAATCTTCACAGTATCCAACAATTACAATATTTTTTCAATCATTTTAACTATCTCTTCATTCATTGCAACTGTCCCTGGCAGAAAATTTCTATGCCAAAGTACGCCAAAAACTATTCCTAAATACGCGATTTGGAACACGAAAGTAATTTGGCGTAGAATTCTACTCCTATGCCAAAGTATGCTGATTCACGCCCTTGTACGCCATCAACGCCTTAAACAAAATGCCAAATTACGCTAGAACATACATCTAATTAGGCCCGAAAGTACGCTTAATGGTACGCTTACACGAATAAACCATGAAAATAATTTGGCGTAGACTCCTACTTCTATACCAAAGATCTACGCCTTCCTACGCAAAATTATACGCTAAGTATAGTTTCGGGTACATTTTGCACTGTTTAAAGTAATATGGTATCTTGAATTCATTTGGCAAATTCAAGATACAATCACATTGCTGTCATGATGGAATTAGAATTCTATCATAGGTACTTTAATATTAAAACCCAACTTTGAGGGCTCATTTTACATGCGAAACGCTTTTTATATACTTTCCCAAATGATTCTTATTTACGAGTTCATACATCTTCCTATATCGGCGGAGATGCATAATACTCACGGATGAGTAAAAGTAATTCCGCGTAAAATGGCGTAGAATGACTTACTTCGTTACAAATGGAAAAATTAAAAAGTAAATATTATACTTTGGCATAGAAATACGTACCTCAGAAAATGATTTTTTCGTGCAACCATGTAGCTTGGCATAAACAGGCATAATTATTTCTGTGCTCAACTATTCGATTGTAAAATGTATTTCTGCGTAAAAAGACATAAAATGGCATACTTTCTCTAAATTACGAAAAAATCTTACGAAAAAATGAAAACCAGTTTACAAGAGTTCGATATAGAAATGAGTAATTCAGGATATAATGATCATCAATATTGCGTAGTTTGGCGTACTTTGTCTAACTAGGTCTAATATGCCATTTTACATTTTTCAAATAAAAATGCATAATTTGCCGTTGTTATTTCTGTGCTCAACTATTCGATTGTAAAATGTATTTCTGCGTAAAAAGACATAAAATGGCATACTTTCTCTAAATTACGAAAAAATCTTACGAAAAAATGAAAACCAGTTTACAAGAGTTCGATATAGAAATGAGTAATTCAGGATATAATGATCATCAATATTGCGTAGTTTGGCGTACTTTGTCTAACTAGGTCTAATATGCCATTTTACATTTTTCAAATAAAAATGCATAATTTGCCGTTGTTATTTCTGTGCTCAACTATCACATTGTAGAAAATAATTCCGCGTAAAGAACGTAGAATACTTTCTCAATATACTACGCATATTTTCTCCAAATATTATGAAAGAATAAAAATCAGTTCGGCGTAGTTCAACATAGAAATCCGTAGGTCAGAAAGTAATGATCATCAGTTGTGCGTTGACATACTTTCTATGCTTAACTAGGTTCAAGTATGCTATTCTACATTTTTCATGTAAAAACGTGTAACTTGACATTGTTATTTCTGTGCCCAACTATCAGATTATAGAGTGTAATTACGTAAAAAAGCGCAGAATGTTATACTTTTTTGAAATATTACGAAAGAATAAAAAAAGTTTAGCACAGAAACGCGTAGTTCAGGAAATAATAATTATTAGTTGCGCGTACTTTGACGTACTTTCTATGTCTAATTAAGTCCAAGTACGCCATTTTACATCTTTCGCGTTGCTTGGTATAGTTATTTCTATGTTTAATGACGCAATTCTACGCCATAGTCATAGAAATAGAAAGGCGTACTTTTTGGCATACTTTAGCACAGAAATTTTTCCGCCAGGGATTCCGCCACGTCCGTTTTTCGTATCGACTCGGATCAATAGAATGTTAGTTATTATACAATACTGAAAATATTTTAATGCCTTTATTTTAATGCCTTAGTCTAACACTTTAAATATTTTTTGTCGTATCTTAAATCATACATGAGAGCTAAATATTCGAAGTATTCCAATTGCAATAAAGTTCAATTCGCATCACATTTTGAAAAAGTTCCTCGCCACAAGAAGGAGAGCATTATGTATGCCATTGTTTAAAAAATTTAGACAGCAATAACACAGGACAAATACCAATATATATTAAGAAAGTGAAAAAGAAGGGAAAAGAACATGATGTGATTGAAGGAAAGAAAAAGGAAAATTAATTAGGGGGAATAATAGCTGTAAAATCGGGAGATAGGAATCGGAAAGAGATTCGGTATCGTTCTGTTTATTTAAGGCGTGCAATTGTTTTTTTATGCACCATCTTTGAAATCAATCTTTTATTATATGATGGTTTACTATCTAAAATTTTAACTTCATCCCATTTAAAATTGTGATCATAACTCAAACGGTGATTCGAGATTACAGAAGGGAAGCCAATTCTTTATTAACGTCATTTTCATGCTTAGTAATTCTAGTTTTTAAATTCTAGTTTTTAGTTTTCTAGTTTCGTTTAGTGTGTCCAATGTATGTCGCGTCATGGCAAATAATCTTGTAAACTACTTCTTCGTGAGACATGTAATCTAAAATGTCTTTACCTTGGGTAATATATTTCTATATATGTTAGGAATCGTAAAAGCTATTTTTTATTAATACCAGCTACTAAAATTTTTGTATTTAGATTTTATGTCCAGATTTTAGAATTACATAAAAAACCTCGCTTATGAAAATTGAGTCTCGGTAAAATTATCAAATTTTGATATGTTATAGCTTACAACATTCCAAAAATATCTCCATAAGCACAACTTTCCTCTGGGAATTAACTCTCATGTGAGTTGACAAAATAAAGTCAGTATAATATAAAGTAATCAGTAGGTAGATTTAACTGCAATAACGGGCTCACTCTCTCAACCTCCATTCTCATCCCTATTCCACCTCCATATTCATTTCTCCTATCACTTCTGGGATAAGTATGAAGTGGGATAGGATGGGGATAGAAGTTGAGAAGAAGATGAGTAGGGAGAGAAAGCGGCTTTGTAACTGTTGTGAAATTCTTCAATATAATTAGTTTATACATTTAGATCCAAAAACAAGAATCAATCGTATTGAAGAATTTTACAATTGCAAAGCTCCTTTCTCTGTTGAACGATAAGAGAAATGATATATGGCCCGTATAATCTCGAAAATACGCTCAGCCGGGACATATGTTCGCTTCCCATATAGCACTGAAAGTTTTCAAACATATTTCAGAAATTTTTTAATTTAACTGAAAAGTGAAACATTTTATAAAAATTGCAAAATATGTCTACAGCATTTCTGAGATAATTCTAGAATAACAAAATGTCCGCGATTCTTACATGAAACCTTGAAAGATTGATAAATATATAGATTGAAGTATTATATATATTATATCAAAAATATTATATCAAATATTATATCAAAAATATCTTATACGGAATGCAAGAGATCTGAGTTCAACTCCCGGCTGAGGTGTAAGGCTTATAATTCATACTCTTTTAAAAAATAATTATCTAGCGGATTTTATTTTTAATACCATTAATTATCGATTTAAATATTTGTTTTATTTCTCAAACGTGTTTCGGTTGAACAGGAGAATATTAACAATAATACAGATTTAAGGGGATTACTTTGGAGTCAGCGCAGTAAGAGGAGCGCAATTTACACTTTCACTACAGTTTTAAACTAATATTTTTTAATACACATTATACTATTAATGATTATCTAAGTGTAAATTGCGCTCCTCTTATTGCGCTGACTCCAAATCTGTCCCCTTAAATCTGTATTATATTTTAACAATTATTAGGAATCCTATTTTATATTATATTCTTTATTAACAATAATATTGATGAGGACAGAAATCGAGGACCATGATTTTTAATATCATATTCTCTAATAATAGAGAATAAATTTAAAATGATTAGCAGAAAGGAAAATTCGAAATTAACGTATTATAGTAATAATAAACTCAACAAATTCATCATGCAACATAAAGATTAACTTTCAAAACATGCAAATAAAAATGTCGTATACAAGATTTCCTGTAGAGATTATGATGCGTCCTACAGTAGGAAAGACAGGCAAGAAAGTTAGTACGAGGATAGCAGAACATAGAAACTCACTAGAATACACAAAACCAATCGATAATCACGCACTACAGATTAAATTTCAATCACGAATTTGATTGAAAAAATATTAAGATATGGACACAAAAGCTTCTCTAAATAAATGTTTGATCTCTGAAAAAGCATACATATTCATATACAAAAAAATGGACTTAATTTGCGTTCTGATACTGAGGGATTGCATCATACTTATGCTTCGATGTTAGACATCTTCAAAAAATAGAATGCCAACATGACTGCTACCAATCATAGATTTAAACATGTATATGACTAAGAATTTTAAATTTCTTGTAAGTTGTTTATTTATGCTTGTTGCTGATCGAATCCGATTGAGATTTTGACTTTCTGTTCTTGTTATCGTTTTATTTAGGCGTTTTTTATTATTCATGGCTCAATCTTCATATTTTTAAATTTAACGTTAGATCATACGTTCGGCACTCCGCAACATGAAGACTATAATTGTATTCGGTGTTAATAATTTATCTGATATTTATTATATTCAAGAAATCCAAAGCTTCTAAGCTTGTGAGTCCGTTAAAGTAAGTTATTCATTAATTATTACTTTTGAAACTGTTTTCATAAGTGAATTTCGAATTAGCGTCCACTTCAGATTTGGAAACCTAGAGAATGGCTTGCCTTGACTACTGAGTTTTATTGTGATATTTAATGAAAAAAGCGTTGTATGCTGAGGAAGACTCAAAAGAAAGTCGAAACGTTCATGTTGAATAAAGAAGATATCACGAGTTATTGGAGTTAAATCATCATTCCACATTAAAATTACACACCTCGTCCTGTGTCGACTCTTATTAGCCTTAAATTGATATTGTTATTATACCTAATAATTATTAAATAATAAAATAGAAAGTTATAAGAAAACAAATGAAAAATAATCATTTATACAAGCTAAAAAATTTATTACGATAAAATAAAATTAATTGCTTAGAAATATAAACTGCTCTTTTAGTACATATATTTTCTGTATTGTCTCGTTTCATCATGAATATTTAATGTATAACCCATGTACCTCAATTTTATATTTAATCATACATTTAATAGAAAACTATAAAAACTAAACTAAATAAATGTTAAATTATGATTTGTAATGTAATAAGTTAAGAAAAGATGCGTAAAACTTACACTTCATCTTCATGTATCTTCTACTACAAAAATAATATTAAAACATTTTTATGCAATTAAAAAGTTACTTTTGCACCACGAAAACATTAATGATCGATACAAAATTTAATCACTGCCACCTATAAAAAATATGGATAACGAAGTGACAGTCGTATTGTACTAGTAGCATTAATTTAAGCATTCTAAATTATGTTAAACAATCAATGACCCATGTTTGATCAAGGTGCCTCGGTTTCCTCTATGTACAAGGAAACATTCTCTGACATATACACCTACAAACAGACATAACTTCAGTACATAATACGCGGCATTGTATCTTTGTAATAATAAATTATATTTGTGTGCAATTCTTTTCTAATCATTTACCAAAAGACACAACAGTGACGACAAGGATAATTCATATCTATGTTTTCATGCTCATTATACTGCCATTATCGAAGAAATGGCGGATCTCACAAAAGTTCTTCGCATCTATTTGCAACAATAGTAGCTCAAGCGAAAGCATAGCAAGAATTCTTTCTATTGCAATAGCAAGCATTCGCTAAAAAGCTTTCAATTTTTTGCGTTAATATCTCACATGGAAACAGAATCGCTCGTAAATGATATCATGGAATTTAACTATGATCTACAGAATAGCCTAATCTTCGATGCTTGGTTCTTTCGTTACGAAGGACTCTTCAACATCGATGCTCAAAATCTTGACGCTGTTAAAGTAAAGTTACTACTACGTAAACTAAACGCAGCGTGCTACAAACATCGATTACATTCTCTCTCATGAGCTTAAAGAATTCTTTTTCGCAGTCACAGTTTGTCGATTTAAATAAATGTTCGGCAGAAAAATCTCATTATTCAATCAAAGATATAATTGCATGAATACTAAGTAAGAATAAATAATGACGAACTCCATTTGCATACGCCTCTTTATAGAGATCTGCATTATTTTCTCCTTATAAAAAACGAGTCCATCTCTTGATAGAATGTACGTACGCTATAGGCGTATATTATGGACGCCGCCAATGGCATAGTACGCTATATCGCCACGAGATGGACTTGTTTTCCGTAAGAAAAAAAATAACACGGATCTTTATAAAGAGGCGTATGCAAATGGAGTTCACATATTCTTTGTTTGATCACTCTGGCGAAAAAATTTCTATGCTCTATTCAAAGTACGCCAAACTATTCCTAAATACACCAAAAACTATTTCTAAATACGCGGTTTGAAACACGGAAATAATTTGACGTAGAATTTTACTCCTATGCCAAAGCTGATTCATGCCTTTGTACGCCAAACAACATTTTAAACAAAATGTCAAATTATGCAAATTATATGCTAGAACATACGTCTAATTATGCCCGAAAGTATGCTTAACTACGTTAAAAACTACGCTTAAGTACGCGAATGAACCATGGAAGTAATTTGGCGTAGACTTCTACTCCTATACCAAAGATCTACATCTTCCTACGCGAAACTATACGCTAAGCATAATTTCGGGCATACATTTTGCACTATTTAAAATAACATGATATCTTAAATTCATTTGGCACAAATTCAAAATATAATCACGTTGCTGTCATGATGGAATTAGAATTTTTAAGCATAATGTTTACGAATGAGTATAAGTAATTCTGCATAAAATGGCGTAAAATGGCTTACTATGTTACAAATGGAAAAATTAGAAGTATTGTACTTTGGCATAATTTGATATAGAAATACGTACTTCAGAAAAGGATTTTTTCGTGCAACTGCGTAGCTTGACATAAATAGGCGTTATTTCTGTGCCAAACTATTTGATTGTAGAACGTGATTCTGCATAGAAAGACGTATGGTAGAATGGTATACTTTCTTCGAATACTTACGAAAAATGCAAACCAGTTTAGAGGAGTTCTGCATAGAAACGCGTTCAGGATGTAATAATCATTAGTTGCGCGTACTTTTATGTACTTTTTATGCTTAACTAAGTCTAAATACACCATTTTATATTTTTCAAGTAAAAACGCGTAATTTGCCGTTGTTATTTCTGTGCCCAACTATCAGACTGTAGAGTGTAATTCCGCGTAAAAAAATATAGAATGGCATTTCTTCAAATACTACGAAAAAATAAAAATTAGTTTGGCGTAGTTCGGTATAGAAACGTGTAGTTCAGGAAGTAATGATTATTAGTTGCGCGTACTTTGGCGTACTTTCTGTACCTACATCTGTAACTACGTCTAAGTACCATTTTACATCTTTCGCGTTGCTTGGTGTAGTTATTTCTATATTTAACAATGCAATTCTACGTCACAGTCATAGAAGTAGAAAGGCGTACTTTTTGATGTACTTTGGCATAGAAATTTTTCCGCCAGGGCAGAGAGAGACTGCCATGGAGCACAAAAACTAACTATGAATAAGTCTATTTAAAAAAGCACTGTCCTCTGGAAAGTGCTTTTCATAGTTTATTCATAGTTTATTCATAGTTAGTTAGTTTTTGTGACGCATATTTATTTTCTGCATTTTGTACTGAGATACGCGAGTATATCCTTGTAAAAAAGTACTACGCAGTAGTGTTTTTCTTCTCAGTATTTTTCTACAAGATTTTAATATCCTAAGACATTTAGAACGTTCACTGGATAAAGACAGAATGAAATTTGGTCATCCAGAAACATCCTATGATATCTAAAACGTGATGTTCTATAGATGTAAAATAAGAATATAAAAACATCTTCATACAAACATATCCTAAATATCCCTCCTAAGTTTTTTCAAATACGTACTCTGTTTGAAAATCCCTCTGTAGAATGTATCTAGGATCAATTTTTGCTATTTGAGATAATGTAGTAGCCAGCAAAAAAATAAGAGAGTAGCATGCGTATCAGTATTGCTAACTGAAGGGTTAGAATGTTACAATATATAGAGGTGTTAGTAATACAATAAAAGTAGAGTAATGTAGATCAAGGTTTGGTAACGCTATGAGAAGAAAAAGCGCGAAAGTACAAAATTTATTTCGCAACAGTCCACTTTTTTGGTCCTCTTGATCAATACAATAAAATATAAATAGTTTTAATACTGTTAATAAATTAGGTTAACCTGTCAAAATATGTATGCTGATGTATATCACGCGATCATGCGAAACAATTCTCGACGCATGCATATAATGCAATATTAAAATTTGGAGTCACTTTTTCAAACGAGTTAGCAGTCTAGTACTTCTAGTAGTATATATAGAAGTATATATAGAAGTCTGTGAAGAAGACATATGAGTTTTGAATTTACAAAGAAAAATTTTATTTCAATTTGTAAACAAAAAACTAATTCGTTTTTTATGTAACTTATTATCTGAAAGTTCTATCTCTTAGCAAAATTTTCTCGGAAAGAAATGTTTCGGAAGGAAAATATTTTTTAATATAAAAATATTTATCGCATTATAAATGACACGTAAATATTGTACATATATGCTAGTGGCGAAGATATAGCGATGTAACGGAGCAGACTCAATTTCTTATCGATTCAATATTTCAGAAATAGCGCTATATGATTTAATGAGATACATCTTGTAACACACATATTTATTTATACTGCATATAAATGGACTAGGTTCGCAACGCAAATTAATGACATAAAGCTGCATTTGAAAGAATTAACGAAAATTACGTAAATTCGTTTACATAAAATCTTTGGTATTAATTATTAATCTATCTTTCGATAAACACGACAAAAATTAGTCGTTTTATTATGATGTAAATATTTTTTAAAAATTTAACAAAACATAAGTTATGAATAATATAGAGTATCTTAATTACTTGATATTTATTACTAAAAAAAATCGACATTATTTAAGAAATATATCTAATAATAATTAAATTATTTGTTATAATTAATAACAACATTAATGATTATATTACAATAATGCGGATATATTATTTGATACATCAGCAAGCGATTTTTTTCAGACATTATGTTAATTTTTTACTTCTTTAATAATGTATAAATTAAATTGGAATCAGATTATATAAAAAAGGCAATTTGGAATTTTGCATTTTACAAAAAATAGTGAAAAATATGGATAATTTATAAACACAAAAACTTCTAAGATATATTTCTCTAAGATACATTTTATAAAATAATACATTAAATCTTCAGTAATTAGAAGAGATAATGACTTAAGTGATTTATGTTACAAAATTCCAAAAAAATTATGGAGTAAATAAAAGTTTTTTCTCCTTTCTTCTGTATGCGACATTATCATCCAAAATAAAGAATTATACGCAAAATGGCATGTATGTGCGTCGTCCATTTTTCAATTCTTTCTACATATTTTGATTTTCCTATTATGCAAAAGCGTTCCAGCACCGCACATGAAATGCACCACATCAAGAAAGACATCGATAAAATGTTTCTCAGCATATATTTCAACCAATGTTGTCACCTTCAGTTTCCACTTTAAGCTCAAGGTCTTCCACATATCCGCAATCTGCAGTAGCTGTTTCTCCGTACGTATCAATAAGCTCCTGTTAATATACAAAATATATATATTACATATGGATTGCAAATAGAAGAGCATAAAAATTAAGAGTATTAACAAAATAATTGTAATCCAGCATTTTGCTTAATTTAATTTATCTTGTCAAAATTATTTAATTCGTTTATTGACTGTATACTTCCATACGTAACAATACGATAAACGGTTTCTTCTGAGAGTCAAATTAAAATCAGAATAATTTTTCTTTACATAATTTCTACACATACAATTTCTATAAATTAGAATTATTATATAGAATGTCCCAAAACTATATTTTTTTAATGGCGCATTCTTTAATCAGTTTAAAGTTTAGGTATTTTTTTTTACAAAAATATTAAAATTATCAGAATATTAATTTCAATTTAAAAATTAAAAAATTAATTTCTAGTTGAAATTTATTTTAATTTAAACTTTTAAGGGGATCTTAAAACAAAGAGAAGTAGAACATCAACAATATAAAATAGACTTTTTAAATTCAAACTGAAAGCATTGATGATAGCGATGTTTTTAATTAAATTTCTTGCGTTCTGTCTCAAACGCATACAGCAGTCTTATTTAACATATTGCAGCGCTACTCTTACGGAAATGAACTATTGAAAAGCCAATAATCACTATTGATTTATAATAATGATTATTCATTCTCTAATAGTGATTAGCATCCAATATTTACAATAATCATTCGCCAATAGTTCTCGTATTGAGTGATTATTGATTTTATAATCAAATTATTTGCAACAATCATTGCTCAATAGTTTTTAATTGTAGTGATTATTGATGCCAAATTAAATTATTTGCAATAATCACTGCAGCACATTACTTTTAAGTTATATAAATGATTATTAGCTTCCAATTGTTGATTCACAATAATGATAAAGTTACGTACAAGTATTGAATATTTAACAGTATTGAATGTTTAATATTTTGATAATATCTATTGATCAGATATGTCACAGTTACACAATAATACATTTATAAACATTCAGGATTTGGAGATCATCGAAAAAATAATTTCCATACGATCGCAAATATCAAGTAACACTAGAAGTACAGCTTTGGATAGGTAACAGCTAGAGAGCATCGTGAAATTAAACTTTTTTTTTTATCACAATTTTGTCGTGTATATTCTGGAATATGATGCTAAATACTAATATTTATTTTAGCAATAACACTGAATTAATTAATTTTTTCAATAATAACCTGAATAATTTTCTCAATAATCTGATAGTAGGCTCTTCTCAATAGTTCGCGAAAAAACCACGACTAAATAAATCAAATAATTTTAATAATCCATTTCCGTAAGAGTATCTTTTGTAACATCCGTATTATCTATAAAAGCCTAAAGAATGTTAATCGTAAACACACGACGAAGTTGCACTACGCTCATGAGTGCAATATGTATGTATATATATATATATATATTACCTTGATCAAAAAGTTCCCGGAATTATCACCAAGTGATGCTCTGAGTCGGCTGATTTGAGTTCTGTTTTTTTGGT
>NW_017259392.1:158447-164086 GCF_001594045.1 Atta colombica
ATTAACTTTTTAATAATCGTACTTTAATACTTTTACGAACAGAATAATGAGATGAAGTTGGTGGAAAGAAAATATATATATCGTTGCTTTAAAAAAATATGTATGCAAAATGGATTATTTTTTAAATAAGCAACTATGTGTTTTCTTTCCATCAACTGATTCATCTTATTATTTTGTCCATAAAAGTATTAAAGTACAATTATCAAAAAGTTAATAGTTTACGAATTATTTAACATTTTATGTCAATATGTGTCACAATAAAGTGTAAAATATTTCGTAAACTGTTGGTTTTTTTGATATTATTACCTTAATATTTTTATATGCAGAATAATTAAAGAAATCATATTGTGTAAAAACATCATATATTTTATTTTAAAAAGTGGAGATAACCTTGATATGTTTTTGATCTCCAAAAAAAACTAACATGACAAAAAATATCCCCCTCGAAACCCTTCCACTTTCATTTGACACATTTTTCAATATCGCCAAAAATAAGTGAGATATTTCAGATGGTCGATTTAAGTGGACCACTCTGTACATATCTTGACTTTGAGTAATATAAAACGTTTTAATCTTCAGTCGGATGAAGAACGCAAATGTCGGCATGTCGGTATTGTAAACTTTCAAACCTCATAACTCAAAATGTACCTAACGAAAAAATATATTATTTATTATAGTGTTTTGGAAAACTCTTGAATCAAGAATTCGCAATAAAAAAATGGAAAGTTTCCATTAAAAAAATTTTATATAACATGGACTTGACCTTAAGGACTTCTTATCAAGGTCAACCAAGATCACCGTCTTTTTTCCTTGTTAAAATCATAAAACTTTATCTGAAATATTTTTTGAAAAAATTTTTCCTTTTCGAGATATTCGCGTGTATTGATTAAAATGGCCGATCCTGTTATACATGTGAGGGGGAGAGAGTAAAAAGTCCCAGACCAGTGAAATATCTCGAAAACTAAACATTTGAGAAAGAAATTTGTCCTATAAAAAAGTTGTAGAGCTTTAAATGATCTATTCACTAATCTGATCAGTCTGACTTTGGGTGGCGTCGCAATCAGATCAAAATCACATCGAATTTTTTGGCACACCCTACTTTTGATTTCAGAATCTAATAGCTATCAAAACCTTTTCAAAACATTACAATAAAGTTATTTTTCATAAAGTACTTTTCGAGTTATAAGGCTTGCATGTTACAGTACCGCCGGCATTAAGCATTATCCAAAGTGTCTGACCGACTAAAACCTCTCGAATATTGTTCAGAATCATATCTTGAATAACATTTGTCAAGATCAAAGTCATTGCAGATTATTTCTCTTATTTTCATTTTTACACTGAAAATTTATTTTTGTAAAAATGAAAGTAAAAAAAACAATCTTCAATAACCTTGATCTTAATGAATGTTATTCAAGACACGATTGGACATCTTACGTAATGCTAATGTCGGCAGTAGTGTAACCTTCAAGCCTTATAACTCGAAAAGTATTTAATAAAAAATAACTTTACTTAGTGTTTTGGAAAGCTCTCAATATCGTTTATTAGATTCTGTAATCAAAAATTAGGTATTCCATTTAAAATAATCAACGTGATCTTGATCTGATCTTGGTCACCTAAGATCAAACTGATAAGATCAGTAAATAGATCTTTTTAAATCTACAACTTTTGTCTAAACATTTTTACAATTGGACCTTATCTTGTAAAAATAAAAGGATGATTCGAATGATCTGAAACACCCGACATATATGAAATATACAGAAAATCGCACGCAATACTTCAGGACTCAAAAATGACGAAAGAGTTTTCTTCTTTAAAGAAATTAATTCTTCTCACAGGCTGAAACGACTTTATTTTCCACCAAAATCCACGAATAAATATAGGGTCTTTCAATAGGACGCTCGAAATTTGTTAGATCATAGTAGCCATCTGTCAAATTTGTTGTGAATTGTTTAGTAATATATAGCAAATCACCATGGAAGGTCACAGTATTGAGCAACGTGTGCAAATCATAAAATTTTATTATCAAAATCAGTGTTCCGTTCGAGAAACATTCCACGCATTACGTGATTTTTATCCTCGCCACAACCGATTTTTATCCTGCCGAATCGATTATTCGACATTTGGTCGCCAAATTCGAGTCAATCGGTTCGATAAATAATCAGCCAACACCAGTACGTCGCCGAAATGCAAGATCTGTTCAAAACATCGCTGCTGTGAGTGAGAGTGTACGGGAAAACCCGAGGCGGTCAATTTCTCGTCGTTCACAAGAACTTGGCCTTTCTGCGACTTCAACTTGGCGAATTTTGCGTCGAGACTTGGGCTTGCACCCCTATAAAATTCAACTGATCCAGGAATTTAAGGTAAACGACCATAGACAACGCCGTGTATTTGCTGATTGGGTTCTGGAGCAGTTGAAAGTTAACTCGAATTTCGCCAAACAAATCATCTTTAGCGATGAGGCCCATTTTTGGATGAATGGATATGTGAACAAGCAAAATTGAATTTGGGACGATACCAATCACGCGAGATACACCAGCTCCAAATGCATCCTGAGAAAGTCACTGTTCGGTGCAGATTTTGGTCTGGCGGAATCATCGATCCGTACTTCTTCCAAAACGAAGCGGGCGTTACCATAACCATCAACGGCGAGCGCTGCAGATCGATGATAAGCAACTTCTTGTGGATCCTAAAATGGATGATATGGATACCGATAACATGTGATTACAACAGGATAGTGCTATGTCCCACATATCGCATGCTACGATGGACATTCTACACGAGCGATTTGAGGGCATGGTTATCTCGCGCGGCGACGACGTGACTAGCCACCGAGATCGTGCGATTTAACGCCTTTAGACTTCTTCCTTTGGGGCTATCTTAAATCGTAAGTCTATACGAATAAACCGCCAACAATTAATGCTCTCAAAGTCAACATAACAAACGCCATCCAGAAAATTCAGCCAGATTTATGCGAAAAAGTTACAAAAAATTGGAACTACGTGTTACCAAGCGAACCCGCGGCGGATATTTGAGCGACGTTATATTCCATACTTAATGCCATAAAATATTCTTTCAAATAAAAAAAAATTAAGTGAATATCTCGCACACAACTTGTTTTATTTATATTTAAAAATCGAGCATCCTTATTAAAAGATCCTTTATATATTATATCTTTGTTTTTCCTTCGCTACATCAGTACTGTCGCCAACCCTCGGAAACTAAAAACTTTACCCGCCAGGTGGAAATCTAATCTGCGCTCGCTTACCGACCGTATACTAAAACTTTTCTTTTATCTATAATTCGGCTAACCTCACTGCTTGATCACGATATACAAGGGTATAATTTAAAACGATTTAAACGATTTAAAAATTAAATATTCAAACAAAATTCAAATTACAGACATGACAATAAAATTTAGAAATAGATTTGTAAGTATAATCAAATTTCTTCAGCACGTGTAATTGATCTACTCTTATTGTTCCTATGTACGAGATTTGCGTAAGCTGAAAGTCGTCCATATCAATTATTATTAATATGTACCGATCAAAATCTAATATCTTTTTTATCTCGTAAGGCCCTCTTATATTTCAGAATAAACTTCTTATTTACTCCAGGGGTATTATCAATATTCTGAACCATCACATAATCATCTTCCTTATATGAATTGAGAATTTTACGTTCTTATTATATCTTTCACAATTTTCTTTTTGTAAGCTTGTTGTCTCAGTTGGTAGATCTCCTTCCTGTTCTGATAATTCTTCTAACACTTCTCGGATTTTATTGCAATATGTATTATTCTGATACCGAACAATAACTTAAACTATTAAAAGCATATTCTATTGAGATTGGAGATTTATCCCATTTCACATCAGTTGTTTTCGCAATGATCGGAACAATATGGTTTATCCTCTCCATGTACAATATATCCGTTGGCTCGTGAAATCTATTGCTATTAATACGTAATATTGAATAATTCCTTCATAGTTATGAATTTAGTAGAAGTAAAATAATTTCCATCGCTAATGATTCGTTTAGGCTTGATACACGCGAAAGTAGTAGTTTAAATGTTTCAGCATTTCTTCGTTGACTTGGATACAATCGTATAAATTTTGTAAATCCGTCTACAATTAAAAAAATGTGTTTTAAACCCGTTCTACTTTTTCTAAGGGATCTAAATGATCTATATGAAGACTGCTGAAGAAAGGAACGTTTTCCTTCAGTATCGGATGTAAAAAAAAAACCGATGTAAACTGTTTTTCTTTTGCGGATGAAAACTCTACACATTTCAGACAATTAGCAATATATTTTTTCATTTTCTTTTACATTTTCGGAAACCAATATACACACATTATGTTTTCGATGACTTTTTATTACTCTGACGTGATCGATATCATCACATGACAAATACGTATTATATTGTTCTCTAAACACTCCGGTACGTAGAAAAGTAACTTTAATTGTTTACGTATTTGTCGAATCGTATCTTTCTTCTGTTTTATCGATAATATTTGTTCAAATCCCTTCTAGTATTGATATAGCGTGACAGTGACTCAGTATGTCAACGACATTTTCGACTCCGGACAATATCCGATAGCATAATTATATGACTGTAAAAATAGTGCCAATCTTGAAATGCAGATTTACATAATGTTTTCTATTTACTTAATGTTAAACGAAAACTATCACAATCGGTAAGAATTTTAAATTGAACTCCCGCCAGATAAAAATGGAATCTTTTTATCGCATAGATCGCTGCTAGACAGTCAAATTTATAGTATTTTACTTTGATACTTCTATGTGTTTGGGAAAACGCTATTCGCACTATTTAGCGTTACCAAGCTGTTCGCGGAGCTGCAGGTAGCGCTAACAAATCATGATAACGCACACGATCATGACGTCACTAACGGTAACGTTTTACGTCATAACGGCGCATTATCAATGCTATTCTTTCTGAAGTAGTGTATTGATAGTGTTTGCGTTTACAAGCTCCGATGAACGATCTTAACGTAGAGTTGGTAGCGTTTAACATTTGTCAAGGTTAGATTAATGTTAGGGATTCTATTCTCAAATGGCACCAAACTTTCCTTTCTTTAGAATTTCGTAGAGTAAATGTATATGAGTTTTTAATTTTATCGTAGCGAACGCAATCTCAATTTCAATCTCTACAATTGATGGCTACTGTCACTAGGCCGGAATGAACGTAATTCTTGCTTGTGTAAATATCATGTTTAACTTTTCAAAGTTCCTGCAAAGTTCAACTTGATATATTTGATAAAATGAAAATTCAAGCAAATGAGAATGTATCGCAGTTGTTGGAGCGTGATCAAACAATACTGTTATGCAACACTCAATGCAGTATTTAATTGTATATATTTCCATACAAACGAACATTTCGACTCTTTTTAGAGTTATCATCGTTAATACAGTTTTTCAAAATATGAGACATTACTCGTCAATCAATGATGCAGCTACTAAAGAATTGAATGATTTTAAATAAGGTGCATGAATTTCGTTGTAATTTTATACAATTTATTTCATTTGATGAGAGATGTGATTACAAGAGTAAATAATTATAAGAATATAGTCCATGAATTCGTGCAATAACCATTATATAAAAAATATATATAAATAGTCAAATA
>NW_017259392.1:164186-173789 GCF_001594045.1 Atta colombica
ATGTGTAGAAAGTCGGAAGTATCTTGTTACTGGCGATTTTTAATTCTTGTGTATGGAAAGAAATTACTATTGCGATATAGGTATTCCGCTATAGAGTTTAAAATCCTAATTGATCGCTTCTTCTTAAATTGACAACAGATGCTCAAGGATTCTTCCTTTTCTTTATTTGATTAATTTATTGTATGTAACTCAATGTAACTACTAATTTTTTTATCTAGTCTTTTTTTCTAATCTTTATATCGTTCACTCTGACTTAGTGGCAAACCATCATAGAAATTGAGATGATTGCGTTCTGTTATTCACTACGAAAAAATGTACGTTACGTATACTTTATAAAACTCTAAAAATTTAAATTACAGAAAAAGTTTGATCGGTGGTTGAAAACGAAATCTTCTACATTAATTTAATCTCGACGAATGTTAAATCTCTCTAGTTAAACGTTACTAACGCTACGCTAGACTCATTCATGGAATTTGCTAACGCCATTGCGTTATTGACTCCACGAGCATTGATAGCGTTTGCGTTCATAGCGTCTCCCCGAACGTATTATGCTATCAATTAGAATCTAATTAATTATTAAATAATCAGTCAGTTCGTCCTTGGCAATCGAAGCCATTTATTTCTCAATATTGTTTTAGCATGGAAATATGCCGTAAAACTTTCTCCTGTTTGCCATGCCCTGTTTTTCTCAAAGTTCCGCCTCCATTCCAATTTGCTTCTTCTAGGATTAAATATTTTTTTAAGATCCATATTTTTAAATAAACTCATCAACACTTAATTGGAAATGTGTCGGTGTTGAATAAAATCATTCTTGCTTTTCCTTTCATGTGTCTGCTTAGCAACTTTCATCGCGTTTTCACTCAATCGATACATCGTCCGCAACATTTCGGATTGCCAAGCATCAAAGTTGTCCTTCTCGCCAGTAAAATCGGCAAACAAATCGCTAATCTCCTTAAGTCGTATTAAAGGAGTTGTGGCTGTGCGTGATGCAATCGTTGAACCGCCATTCTCATTATGTTCAGCCAATTCTCGTTGTAATACTGCATTTTCGCATTTCAATAATTCAAGTTCTCTCCACAATAAACTATCTGTATCTTCTTTCTTTTTTCTTCTTCTCTCTTCAATTTATATTACTAAGATTCGTTCTCTGTACTATTTCCCTGTTCCAGAGATACTTATCCATCTTATAAATCTCAATTGTCATACCAGCTGATCATATCAGTGTTCATAACCTGCGACAAGTCTAGACTTAATGGTGCAATCGTGTAATTAATTCATTTCTTAAGCCAGTTATTAACAATCTTAGCTTTCTTAAGAATTGTCTCAATTGCGTAACGATGTATTCCGATAACTCATCCATGACCACGTACTATACACTCCTGCGTAAATTTCAATAGCCGAATCCAAAATGCCAGTTTCAATCCAATATGCCGATACCACAATTATCCATCGGCAATGCGATTCACAGCACTCTCGTAAGTTCGGACATAATTCAATCCTCCAAATGCTATGTCTTAAACAAATTCAAATCCTACTTCTAATAAACTGTGGGAAGAATTCTCTTCTTTAAAAAAATTAATTCTTCTCACAGGTTGCAATGACTTTATTTTCCGCCAGAGTCCTCGAATATAAATATATAATATGGGACGTTTCACAACGGAAAAAAATGTTTAAGATCTCAAAATATTCGCACATTTGTATACTTTCGAATGAAATGTGGCCTTTTTAAAAATTGAATATAGCAGTTTAAATATGGTGTCTGAAACCCACAATAGTCACAATTCTTACGATTTAAAAACTGTAATGTGAAAACTTGATGAATCGGCTCGAAAGCGATTACTATAAATGATTACCTAGAGATAAAATTATTAGGTGTACAACTTTGCTTCCGCAGTTTTTTTCCGAAATTCGAGGCTTTATTGTAAAACTGGTTAAACATTTATGATTCAAAGTATTGTCCATCGCTGGCCACTACTTTCTCCCATCTTTCGGGTAGCGTATGAATTCCGCGTCGAAAAAACTGGTCATCTTTTGAGGCTATCCACGAATCGATCCAATTTTTTACTTCTTCATAAGATCGGAAGTGCTATCAGCCAGGCCGTGTGCCATTGATCGAAACAAGTGATAGTCAGAGGGAGCAACGTCTAGAGAATACGGCGAGTGGGGTAGGACTTGCCATTTCAACGTTTCCAAGTATGTCTTGATCACTTTCGCAACATGGGGTCGAGCATTGTCATGCTGCAAAATCACTTTATCGTGTTTCTCGTTGTATTGCGGCCGTCTTTCAATGCTCGGCTCAAACGTATCAATTGCGTTCGATACCGATCGCCTGTGATTGTTTCGGTTTTAACAGTTCATAATACACTACGCCGAGCTGGTCCCACCAAATACAGAGCATGACCTTGGAGCCGTAATATTCGATTTGGCCGTCGACGTGAAAGCATGGCCGGGAACTCGCCATGATTTTCTGCGCTTGGAATTATCGTAATGAACCCATTTTTCGTCTCCAATCACAATGCCATGCAGAAATCCCTTCCGTCTTTGCCTTTCAAGCAGCTGTTCACAAGCAAACAAACGCCGTTCAACATCTCTCGGCTTCAATTCGTACGGCACCCAATTTCCTTGCTTCTGAATCATTCCCATGGGCTTTGAGACGTTTTGAAATGGCTTGTTGAGTCACTCCCAATGATCGTGCCAATTGTTTTTGATTTTGACACGAGTCTTGTTCAAGTAATGCCTCCAATTCTGCATCTTCGAAAATCTTCTCTCTTCCACCGCTATGCCGGTCTTCGACGTCAAAATCACCGTTTTTGAAGCGTTGAAACACTCACGACACGTTCTTTCACTAATAGCGGCCTCACCATAAGTATTTGAGAGCATTCGATGAGCCTCCCGCAAATGACGAGAATTTGGCTCGTAAACTAACATTTTCAATCAAGAATAACTTTATGCAGACACAAATCGACTAATGTTTCTATGGGGTTATGTTGACAGATGCCCAAGTTTATTGTATGACGTCTATGATTTATTTATTTCGATCACCACTTACCGCTAAAGTCATTTATAGGAAAACGGCGGAAGCAAAGTTGTACACCTAATAGAAGAATGCCAAGCGCACTATGTCTCTACGTGATGTATCCTGGGTAATGCCAAAATAGTTCAAAATGTAATTATTTATATAAAAACAAATATAAGGACTAATGAGAATTTTTTTGCGATTGTTTTGATTGTTGATGCGAAAATATGAATCGTTTATTATCAAAAAATTATAGTATAATTAAATACGCATAGACGTTTCGGCTTACTTTTGAGTCATCATCAGTATGTCTGCACATAAAACATCTCTTACTTCCTTATGAGACGACAGAGTGGCAACTCTTCTTATTCTATTGGCAATGGTTGACAGTTCCAATGACAACGAATAATAGATAAAAATCTGTGCAGATATCAAAAATGTAATAAAAAAAAATAACACTTATCAAGAATAACAACACTCTTGAATATGATTGGTACCTATTTTTTTCCGATAGATATCTGAATTTCTTTTCTCAGCATCCTGTTTCACAAAAGAGATATGGTCACAGGAATGGAATTAAGTCTTTGTTGATAGAGTCTTTTTGTTATCTCAACCTAAATATCACAAAAAGAACTTGATCTTTGTCATTGAGATACTTTTAAATAATAATTAAGAGATTATCCGATTGATTTTATTGGGAGTACAAATAAGTTTCCGCCGTTTGCAAAAGATGGCGCCACTAATAAACTATAGTTAAAATTGTTAAAATAAAACGATATATCGTAAAGATTGGACATCCGGCAACACCATAACCTTGAAATATTAACGATTTTGTATCAGCATCATATATTTTTTTTTGTACGAAAATGTCGAGTTCTGAGCTGAATAAGCGTCATTTGCGGGTACTTTTGATTTACTTCTTTAATTTGAAGAAATTTGCAGCTGAGGCTCATAGATTGCTTGTAGAAGCATATGGTGATGCTGCTTTAAGTGAGAGAAGTTATCGTGAGTGGTTTCAAAAGAACGGTGAATTTAATGTCGAAGACAAAGAACGTAGCGGAAGGCCGAAAGTATACGAAGACCCGGAATTGAAAGCATTATTGGACGAAGATTTGTGTCAAACGCAAAAAGAACTTGCACTTACATTAGGAGTGAAACAAATAACTTCATATCGTTTGAAATCATTGGGAATGATTCAAAAGCAAGGGAATTGGGTTCCATATTGAATTGAAGCCGAGAAACGTTGAACGCCGATTTTTCATATGTGAAATGCTGCTTGCCAGGCATAAACGAAAGGGTTTTTTGCATCGTATAATCACTGATAATGAAAAATGGATCCACTATGATAACTCAAAGAAGAGGAAATCATGAGGGCCACCTGGTCATGCTTCAACATCGACAACCAAGCCGAATATTCATGGAAAAAAACTCATGTTGTGTATTTGGTGCGATCAGCTTGGTGTCATGTATTATGAGTTGCTCAAACCGAACGAGATCATTACTGGGGCTCTCTACCGAACATAAATTGATGAAATTGTGTCGAGCATTCAAGGAAAAACGCGCCCACTACTACTCTAGGCATGACAAAATTATTCTCCTGCATGATAATGCTCGACCACATGTTGCGGCGCCAGTCAAAACCTACTTAGAAACACTCAAATGGGAAGTTCTACCCCACCCGCCGTATTCTCCAGACTTACTTCTTCCTACTAGCACTTGTTCCAATCGATGACACATGGCCTGTCTGAGCAGTACTTTACATCATATGAAGATACCAAAAATTGTATTGATGATTGGATAGCTTCAAAAGATGAAGCATTTTTCCGATGCAGTACCAACATGTTACCAGAAAGATGGGAAAAAGTAGTGGCTAGCGATGGCCATTACTTTGAATAAAACATTATGTATCGTTCTTTCACAATAAATGCTTAATTTTTGATAAAAAACGATGGAAACTTATTTGTATTTCCAATATTTTTAACATAATTAAAATGAGCACCTAAAATCTTTATTGAGTAGCAAAACACGAACGAAACTTTTGATAAAGATATTGTTAAGAAGTCACGGTTTATGATTCCATTTGTTTCGGAGATCTCATACATATTCAAGAATATAATTAAAGATCTTAACTTTGCATTTTTTTTAGCCTGAACAACAAGCTCAATGCTTTTATTAAAACACAAAAAACGATCCTTTACCTAATAAATAAAAAAAGGACGTAGTATACCAGACATATTGCAAGGATTGTAATACCTCCTATGTCGAGCAGACAGGGAGGACTTTAAAAACGAGAATTTCGGAACATGGTAATGGCATCCGAAGAAACACGAGTAATCATTCTATTATTATCGAACACAGATTAGATCTCAATCATGATTTCAATTGGAAAAGCACAGAAGTTGTTGATCAGGAGCGATTTTTGTACAAACGACGTCTCTACTAGGAAATGTTACATTCATTTAGTTGCAAAAAACCGATCTTAATTTGACACAATCTGACATCGAGTTTTTATATCACTCATATATCTCAATAATTTACACTAATTTAAACTGCGCGCCGTTTTTGTTTTTATTATATAGCTTTAAGTCTGATATATGTTGATAATACTGTCCATTTTACTTATCAGTTGATACACTGTGTATTATCTTTTGACTCTTGTATGTTAACCGTCACAATATTCGGAATAAATTTGTAGCGAATTTATATCGCACAATATGAACAATTTGCAGATCTTTCTGTCCTTCAACTTTGATTATATTTTGATTTTGCTATACAGAGTGCATTAATTTTTCTTTATAAAAAGTTATTGGTAACAATATTTTTTTATATCTGCACAGATTTTTATCTGTTATTTGTTGCCATTGGAATTATCATTGCCAATAGAATAAAGAGAGTTGCCGTCATGAAGAAGTAAGAGAGTAACATATGTGAAGACATACTGATGATGACTCGAAAGTAAGCCGAAACATCTATGCGTATTTAATTATACTATAATTTTTCGATAATAAACGATTCTTATTTTCGCTCAACAACTGTGCAAAACTCTCATTAACTCTGTATTTGTTTTTATATTTTGACATTCTCGAGAGTTGATTATTTGTAGTTATTTATTTGTTCTTATTTGTAGTTATTTATATATTAAAACACTATGAAAGAAATTATGATTGTAATTATGAAAAATATATTAGAATTTTTTTAACATAAAAGTGGTTATAATTCGGAAATGACTTATTTCCGGACCTAAGTTTATATTGCTTTTTTCTTTCTTTTTGGATTCCAAATCACTTCCCAAAGTATTGCGAGCGATTTTCCGGATACCCTACATATATAGGGCTTTCTCTATCAAATCGATCAGATCCCAAAATTCAGTTTAATCAAAAAATTACTTTCTGGACTTAAATTGTAGGTACACATATCTACTTTCTTTAACACTCTGGCCTTTTTAGAAATTCAGTATACTAGGTTTGACATGAGGGAGATAGTTTACGTAGTACTAATTAAGAATGCTCAAATCATCATTTAGATAAACTAAAATACGATTGATTTTTACAAATATCGTTGTCCAATTGTTCTTTGGGTCTCAGAAGAATCTGCAGTCAGATTTCTAAGATTAACTCTCAGTACTCACAAGGAGTTAGCGTAACTGCACCCGATTTTCATAGTTCAGACATTCGAACACGCTTCGAGCAGTGATGCTGAGGCTGGAGGGGAAAAATTTATGTACCATTTCTACAATTCCTTCTAATGCATCATTAGCTACATAGTTGTAAAGTGTTGGGGTTACGCTAATCGCCTGTGAATACAATATCAGAAAATTCGGACTTACTGCAAAATTGAAATGTAAGTATTAGATGTACAACTTTGCTTCCGCCGTTTCCCTATGGATGGCTTTAGCGGTAAGTGGTGGTCGAAATAAATAGATCATAGACGTCATACAATAAACTTGGGCATCTGTCAATATAACCCCATAGAAACATTAGTCGATTTGTGTCTGCATAAAGTTATTCTCGATTGAAAATGTCAGTTTACGAGCCAAATTCTCGTCATTTGCGAGAGGTTTTAATTTTTTGCTTCAATATGAAGAAATCTGCGGCTGAAGCTCATCGAATGCTCTCAAATACTTATGGTGAGGCCACTATTAGTGAAAAAACGTGTCGTGAGTGGTTTCAACGCTTCAAGAACGGTGATTTTGACGTCGAAGACCGGCATAGCGGTGGAAGAGAGAAGGTTTTCGAAGATGCAGAATTGGAGGTATTACTTGAGCAAGACTCGTGTCAAAATCAAGAAGAATTGACACGATCATTGGGAGTGACTCAACAAGCCATTTCAAAACGCCTCAAAGCCATGGGAATGATTCAGAAGCAAGGAAATTGGGTGCCGTACGAATTGAAGCCGAGAGATGTTGAACGGCGTTTGTTTGCTTGTGAACAGCTACTTGAAAGGCAAAGACGGAAGGGATTTCTGCATCGCATTGTAACTGGGGACAAAAAATGGGTTCATTACGATAATCCCAACCGCAGAAAATCATTTTAGAACAAATGCTTATAGTTTCTTAAAGTTCAACTCATTAGCTATTGATTCATCATTAATAAAATCTTTTTTCATTTATTTTTGACAAAAGGATGAGGTTTTTGAAAAAAAATCATTTTTTTCTGATCCCTTTTCATTTATTGCAAAATATCTTTTGTGCTACAATATTTTAGACTTTCTATCTTGAAAATTCTTTTTTTTCAGTCTTCAAACGATAAATTAAAAAAAAATTAGTTAAAATCGATGCATTACAATTTGAGATATAAACAAAAGGACGCGGGGTTACATATAACCGGATGTGAGTACTTTTTTGAAGTGTGGGTATTGAAAGTTAAAAATGGCGAATCCAATATGGCAGAAATTTTCAAAAATTTCTCTGATTTTCATGAAAATCAGGAACTAGAGATGTTTTGGAACGCTAATCATGAATTTGCATCCGAATTTGCAGAATTCAAAATGGCGGATCCAATACTCCATCAAAATACTGGTAATTAACTCACTTGCTTCATAAATCCATATCAAAAATCTTTCGAGATGCCGTCGCCAGAAGATTCAATATGACGACCCAAAATTTTTTTAATGTCCTTAATTCAAATCCGGATCAAAGAATTTAAGGTGTGGATTTCAAATTAACTGAAGTTTCCATATATATCGAAATAATTCAACATTTAACATTTATAAGTAATATGTTAAATTAAAACGTTTTATTCATTTATCTTAAAACTTACATTTTAAAAAATATTATTTTTACGTTATTTGTTCATTTATTCACAAATTGTATTATTTTAACAAGAAATATTCAATATCAATTTAATAGAAAATATTCAAATAACTGAGGAGCGGAATTACGGAATGCATTTCCAAAACTTATAATTTTCAGAAAACGAAAGAGAAAGAAAATTATAAGAAAACTATAATTACTAAAAATAACAATATGTCAATCGATAGAATGTGAAATGTTTAAAAAATGCATAAAAATTGCTAAAAATGTTAAACAAATGCATTTTGTTTTTTTGTTTTTAATTAAAAAATATGCATTTTGAATCTCTAGGTTCTTTTTAGCAGATAAATTAACGTTAACAGATAAAACGTCTAGTTATAACGTTTAGCAGATAAAAAAATGTTTTATAAACTTCCCATAGTAGCTTAAAATATACAGAGTACTTTTTAACACAAACTACTACTTCATTTCAAAAAATGAAATTTTATACAAGATCATTTTAAAGACCTGTCAATGTCGATATGAGTTCGAGAATCTGTTGAGACGAAGAAAGAATCAAACACTGTTGCGAATTTTGCGGATTTTTAGTGGGAAAGCGCTTTTTGCTCATTTATAGAATATGATTAAAGCCTTCAAGAATCGGCGGAAATTTTGCTTCTTCACTTCAATCAACAGAGGATATTCATAATATCCAGAAAATAGCTATTAACAGATTATGTCCATCTGTTCTCACATCTGTCCTCCTTCTATCTTCAATATACAAGTTAAGGACTTAGGCCGGAATCCATAGTTCTTAATCTCAAGACAATCTCAAACAATGTCTTAAAATGCTAATACGGCTCTTTGGTTCATGACATCTCAAGTACTAGCTTAAGACAATCTCGAATCTTGAGCAACGTCTATGGATTCTCCGCCCTGTTCTATTCAGATGTATTTTGATTTGGATAAATCTATTATGATGGAGGAGTTAAAGCTCGCAATTAACACTGCAAAGCGTAGCTCAAGCTCAGGCGCGTGGCCTCAACCAAATTGATTACGTTATTATTATAAATCTTCCTCCTGAATACTCTCTGAACTTTTTGATATACAATTGTATCCTTGAAGCAGGAATATTCCCGAAAGATTGGAAACACGCTCTAGTTGTCTTTATCCCCAAAACTGGAGGTAGGTTAGATCTCTATCTCTCTGCTGTCGTGTCTCTTTAAAATTCTAGAGAGGATTATTTATTGAAGGATGAAATGCTTTACGATATCTTTATTTTCCCCTAATCACTCGAATTCCGGTCTATGAGTTCATCTATCGACAACTTTATGGCACTTATATATATATATATATA
>NW_017259392.1:173817-193239 GCF_001594045.1 Atta colombica
ATATATATTAGGTGTACAACTTTGCTTCCACCGTTTTCCTATAGATGACTTTAGCGGTAAGTGATGGTCGAAATAAATAAATCATAGACGTCATACAATAAACTTGGGCATCAACATAACCCCATAGAAACGTTAGTCGATTTGTGTCTGCATCATAAAGTTATTCGATTGAAAATGTCAATTTATGAGCCAAATTCTAATCATTTGCGGGAGGTTTTATGCTTCAATATGAAGAAATCTGTGGCTGAGACTCATCGAATGCTCTCAAATACTTATGATGAGGCCGCTAGTGAAAGAACGTGTCGTGAGTGGTTTCAACGCTTCAAGAACGGTGATTTTGACGTTGAAGACCGGCATAGGTTCCACCGGCGGTGGAAGAGAGAAGGTTTTGGAAGATACAGAATTGGAGGCATTACTCGTGTCAAAATCAAGAAGAATTGGCACGATCTTTGGGAGTGACTCAACAAGCCATTTCAAAACGCCTCAAAGCCATGGGAATGATTCAGAAGCAAGGAAAGTTTTTTCGACGCGGGATTCGTACGCTACCCGAAAGATGGGAGAAAGTAATGGCCAGCGATGGACAATACTTTGAATCATAAATGTATAACCAGTTTTTTACAATAAAGCTTCGAATTTCGAAAAAAACGGCGGAAGCAAAGTTGTACACCTAATATATATATATATATATATATATATATACATATATATATACATATACAACTATACCAACTATATATACAAGGTGTCTGGAAATAATCGCCAAATATTTCATGGGCAGGTAGAGCGGACTAAAGTGAGTCGAAAAGTCCTCTATCATCATTTTGTATGTCCCCAATAGTTAACGAGATATTAATCGTTAAAAATAGCCGAATACTACTGCGAAATGTATACGCCTACCGATCGCTTGACGCGCGAGCCATGGGGAGCGGGGATAGTCTGGTAAGCGCGCCGTCTGAGTTATAGAAGCTTGCGGCGGTGTGCGCAGCGCAGGGCGCTTGCCAGCCAATCCCCAACTCCTAAGACCCGCGCGCCAAGTGATCGGTAGGCATATATACTTAGCAGTAATAAGCCGGGCGAGCATGTGTGTATTCGGCTATCTTTCAAGATTAATATCTTATTAACTATTGGGGAAATTTACAAAATGATAGACGACTTTTCGACAGTTTAGTCTGCTCTAATTTTATGGGTACCTGCCCATAAAATATTGTATTTGGCGATTATTTCTAGACACCTTGTATATAGGGTGGTTTCATATTGATAACGCTATTATTCTTTCTGTCTTCCTGGATATCGAAGCTGCGTTCGATAATGTTATTCCATCCGTACTGATGGCGGGTCTGTTGTAATTTGACATGTCTGCAAAAACTAGAAAGTTTATATATGACTTTACTTTTGAAAGACATATTTCTTTCATATGTGAACTCATTGATTTTTTTATCTCTCTGAAAGATACTTCTCGAAGATCTATACTCAGTCCTCTATTTTTTACTATACTATGCAGATATCAATGATTACCTCCATAAAGATACTTTGCTCCTTCAATATGCAAACATTTGCTATTTTCGACGAACCGTAATGTTGAAGTACCGAGGAATTCAATACAATCATCCTTGGACAACATCTTTAGCTTTTTGAGGAATAGAGGCCTAGTATTATCATCCACCAAATCGCAATGAATATTGTTCACCAAAAAGAAGGAACGATTTTCCGGGAATAATTTTCCAAACTCATCGTTTGCATTAATAACTTGGATATTCCCAGAACATTTTCGACAACATTTATGAGCATTTAGACTTCAAGTTCAAAGGCATAGAGCAATTCCTCATCGGAAAGGATCGTACTCTCTAATAATATATTATCTCTAAATGGAGATCGCATCCTAGGTTCCTTCTTTGATTATATTGAGAAATCTTAAGATCAGCCATAAAATATGGCTGCCAAATTTTCAAACTTAAGGGCAATCACAATGAATGCCTAGTCAACAGGAATCTTCGCATTGCCCTCGGACTTAGGATATCAACGCTTATCAATGTTCTCATAGCTGAAGGGAATTCCTCTTCATCTAAGATTTATGTCGTCCAAATTTATATACAAATATCTAGTCAGAAAGGATATCCCTATTCTACAGAGCTTTGAATACTTGGAATGTGTAACAAACTTGGTTGTCAGAAGGTAGCAGGTCCTTAGCTCGATTCCAATGCTAAGAGACTACATTATACAGAAATATGCAATGAAGTATGTATAAAGATCCATTAATTGATCCATTCCTCCGCTTTCAATTATAACTTGGGGAGCTATACTCATGTGCATCATTTTGATGACTCCATAATCACTTTGCCTAAGAATATGAATGATAGAATATCAAATTCAAGAACTATCTGCTAAATATTCTGCAATGAGTCTTCTTTTCTTCACGGTCTAAGTTCGAAAATAAAGTTGGAGCAAGTGTTTACTCAAGAGAGCTCAACTTAGTTGTTAAGGATAAACTATGCTGAGGCTTACGTGTTCTCAGTTGAGGCTTAGATCATTATGCTATTGTACATATCGAGGATTGATGTTATGATGAATTATTTTTTCGGATTAGTGTCCTGGGAGTGTCTCGGGAGTCGCACCACTTCAGGAATGCCAGTTACCTGATACATGAACCAAAGGATCAACTTTGCCAATTTACCAAGCATGACTTCACTACATTTGGTGTGGATTCTTGGACATAAAAGCATCTGGAGCAACGAGAAAGCTAACCGATTCACAAGACAAGCTGCTTTACATGGTCATCGATCCGAATTTATCTTTTCAGGATTTTATAGTATTATCTCAAGATTCCTTTAGAAATAAGTTTCAAGCCTTTAATCACTCTGCCACGTTCAAAGGGCAGTTATATGATACTTATCACAGGAACAACTCTGTTAAATCATGGTTCCATAATAAAAAGCTCAAAGGGGAAAACTTATTATTATTTTCAGAATTCACTCCAATCATTACAACCTTGCTCACAGCTTATATCGGAAGGGTATGTTCCCTTGCATGTTTTTGAGAATTTCAAGCAGGATGTCACTTCCTTTTTTTATTACAATAGGTGTACTGGCAAATCTAGTAAACTATGTAGAGAAATACTTTCCTTTGAGTTCGATAGATATTCATCATACAATCCAGAATCTCTCGTCTACACTCTGTCGTTTAACTAATGCCTATTTTATAAATCATTAAGTTTAAAAGTATGATTTTTATTTATTGTGCTTACGCAATTTGGGGCAAGGGAGATTTTTATTCTCTCTCCTCTCTGCCTGGATGTTTCAGATTCACTATCGACTTTCTTATCTGGCCGAAATTGTCACCATTTTAGCGGCGAGTGCCATATCAAATTAGAAGAAAAAGAAGATACGCGGGCACAACGTGGGCCTGTGTATGTGTATGCATGTGTATTCCAATAACCGTGACAGTGTTATACACTTTACACTCATCTGTATCTAGATCGGACATTTCAGATATAACGGAAATCAAAAATTTGGCAAAGGCAAAATTCTCATAGAGATTAGATCCACAGCCAATAAATAATAGACAATCCAGTTTTTGTTAAACATAACCTGCGCGCCTTTATTCCATTTTGAGTCCTTAGGACAGGCATCATTCAAGATGTTCCACAGCAAATAGACACCAACACGCTTAAGAAATATATTGAATCGTCGAAAGCTGAAGTCCTAGAAATTCAATCAACAGAAGTATAAAAGATAGCAAAATTGAATACGTCTCCTCAAGAATTCGTCTCAAATTTGCTAGTGACTGCTGGTCAAATCCAGAAAATATTTTTTTTTAAGATTAGACACGATTTATAAATCGGCCATTCATATCCAAGTCGCGAATCTATTTCACATGCTATCGTGTTGGTTACATCAGTAAGATGTGCAAAAGCGAATCCAGATATTTACACTGCGGTAAGAAAAGACATGCAAATTCCACATGTCAACTTGTTAATGAATCTCTCTCAAGTACATCAATTGCCAGGGGAACCATCTCGCTCCATCATTTGCAAGCAAGACTATCATCAGCATATGGCAATCATTGAAAGCACTTCAATTACGGACACTAGAAGAATCATGAACAATGACTCTCCAAGCTCTTGCTTCTAATTCGGACTTATGTAATTTTCCGTATTCTAATAGAAAAACGGAATTAATGGGGAAACATAATTTCGAAAGTGCTAACAGGTATGATGTTCTTGTAGATGAAGAAGCTGGAAACAAAACAAATACGAATGTTGTTAAATCTCGACCTTCGCTACTGCTTGACAGACGAGTAGAAGGTAGAATGCCAAATGATGCTTCGGATCTTTTGCGATCCGACTAAATTCCCCACTTCAGAGGTCCTGGCTCCTCCCAAACGAGGCAGACAGACTATGGTGGAGATGCTCCTTGAAATATCCTATACGAATTCAATAGTAGGAGTCCATACTCCTCAGGCAACGGTGTTGCCTTCCAGGGTGACTCACAACAAAGTCCCCAAACAGCAGGCAACAGCAACAGTAACTAACTTCTATATGAACTGAAGCCGAGAAACGTTGAACGCCAATTTTTCACATGTGAAATGCTGCTTGCCAGGCATAAACGAAAGGGTTTTTTGCATCGTATAGTCACTAGTGATGAAAAATGGATTCATTACGATAACCCAAAGAAGAGGAAATCATGGGGACCACTTGGTCATGCTTCAACATCGACAGCCAAGCCGAATATTCATGGAAAAAAACATATTGTGTATTTAGTAGGATCAGCTTGGTGTCGTGTATTATGAGTTGCTCAAATCGAACAAGATCATTACTGGAGCTCTCTACCGAAGACAATTGATGAGATTGAGCCGAGTACTCAAGGAAAAACATGCCCACTACTATTCCAGGCATGACAAAATTATTCTCCTGCATGATAATGCTCGATCACATGTTGCGGCGCCGGTCAAAACCTACTTAGAAACACTCAAATGGGAAGTTCTATCCCTCCCGCCCTATTCTCCAGACATTGCTCCTTCCGACTACCACTTGTTCCGATCGATGACACATAGCCTGTCTGAGCAGCATTTCACATCATATGAAGATACAAAAATTGTATCGATGATTGGAACCTCAAAAGATGAAGCGTTTTTCCGACGCGGTATCCACATGCTACCAGAAAGATGGGAAAAAGTAATGACTAGCGATTACTTTAAATATGTACTGTTCTTTCACAATAAATGCTTAATTTTTGATAAAAAACGGCGGAAACTTATTTGTACTTCCAATACTTTTTGAGTTATAAAGTTTGAAAGTAACGACACCGCCGACATTAGCATTACGCAAGGTATCCGACGAACCTCTTGAATATTGTTCGGGATGTCCTGATAACACTTGTTAAGATCAAGGCTATTGGAGGTTGTATCTATTATTTTCATTTTTATGAAACAATATCGAGAATATACAAGACACATAAGAGTTAAATATAACGAAATATTTTAAAACATAAAAACTCAAACGAGAAATATATCTACTATTAACAGTCTGTAATTAATTAAAAATAATATATATATTATATGTTTCGGTCTCACGATTGAGCCTTCTTCAGATATGCAAGTCATATATGTATAAGTTACAATAGTTGAACGCAGTCGAAGAGATAGATGAAATTATAAACATAGTAATGATGACCAGAGCGATGTTTTGCAGAGAAACGGAAATTTCTTACAAACGGCTGGATGACCAGTTGTTTAAAATTTCCCGATGTTCTGGTAAAAGGTCAAGTTAAAAATAAATTAAAAGAAAAAAATTCGAACAAATGCAGCACACTGATAGAAATAACTCATCTAACTAGTCATAAAATTAAATTTCGTGCCGAGAAAATGCTCGGCAATTTCTATATTATTAAGTGTCAATGTTTTGATTTATAGTAAAATAATAACGATATCGCAGTAGAAAAAAGTTAGTCATAATATAAAATTAATGTTGTATAGAGACAATAATTATTATTTGAAAAAATATTTAAAATGAGACAATGTGGTAAACATATATGTTACTTGTATTGTCACGAGAGACAAACGACTGACTGACGAATAATAAAATAATCTTGCAATATCAGAATTTGTTTATTAACGGTATGTAAGCTTTATGAGGTCCTCAGTATCTGTTTGTAAATTTAGACTGTTTTTTTTGTTTTTTGATGTTTAATATTTCCGAAATCAAATGCTTATTATTAACAGGTTCTTCGTCTAAAATTTTAATTAAAATTTTAATTAGTTATCCTAATAAAAAAGTCATGTTTATGCTGCAACTTATGCTCCGTTATCACTGATTGAACAGACATTCCACTGGATATGATTTTTATGTCGCAATCGGATCTCTTGGATTCCGTGCGAGAATCTAAAGGCTTAGGACGCTCGGTAGTCTAAAGACTTAGAACGCTCGCACGGAATGCAAAAAATCTGGGTTCGACTCCTAGCCGAAATAATATTTTTCTCAATAAGAATTAATTATTTACAGATTTTAATATGTTATTCAACATTATTAAAATAATTTCAAAGATACGAATAAACATTTATTAAATTGCTAGTCAATTTAATTTGTGATATTACTGCAGTAGTTTAGTAGAGTTAACGTTTTCAAGACCAAAAAATCATTTCGGCGCGCGTTTCTGGAGACTACGTAATATATAAAAATCAATTCACATAAAATCATATAAGTATTAAGATCCGAGTTAGACCGTTTAAAGTTTCGATTTCTATAGCTTATCTACAAATAAATTCTGACCTGTCCGGGTCAGATTAATCAACTATAACTTTACTATAAATTCAAATATTTTTTTCGCTGCTTTGGGGATTCATAATACCAACCTTTATGATTAAAAAAAAAATTACACATGGAAACCTTGCTAAATGACATAATCTCACAAATTTTAAAAGTGAGTATGATGATCGACAACCACATGAGATATTGTATTCTGTTCGCTTTCCGATTAAAAAAAGTATTCTCGAAGCGAAAGAAATGATGTACATAGTTTAACCGTAAAGTTTCGGACGAGTAATTTCGATCAATATCATTCGGGAGCACCAAAAGTTGAAAACGAGGAAAGATCAACTATTGCAAAAAAACTTGTCAAACACAAAAAGAGTTTGCTAAATAACTGGATGTCACTCAACAAACGATTTCTTATCGATTGCAGAAATTGGAAAGAATATAGAAGGCTGGTCCTGTACGTGCTCAAAAAACAATGCGAAACGCTATGACACAACAGTTTGCCTGTTATCAAGATTTAAGCAGGATTTTCTTAAGCAGGATAACGCACGATTTCATTCGATGATAGCAACTAAAGAACTATTTTAGGCTAAGAAATTTTCCATCATGCGGCTTATTCTCTAGATATGACCTCTACAGATTTCCATCTTTTTTTGTTCTCTACAGTACTCGTTGATATGCACTTTAAAACACATAAAGAAGTCGGAAAATTCCATAACCGAATTTATTGAATCAAAACCACCATTGTTCTTCCGAACAGAGATTCACCAGCTGCCCGAGAGAGGCAAAAGTGTGTCGAAAGTGATAATAGAGATTATTTTCAAGACTGACATGTGCTTTGATTTTTTTATAAATAAATATCAATTTTCTGTAAAAAAAGGGTCAGACTTATTTGTAGACCTATTTGCCGTTCTTTCTCACCCTACTCCAAAGCTTTGCCACCTGATCCTGGCTTTCAGGAAGGCCAATAATCTCTTTTTCCAATTTAATTTCTCCTGCTCCCCTATGACACGCGACTACCGCTAGGTGGCAGTAGGCGTCTGGGGGGTAGTGAGAGGGGGGGTAGTAGCCATTTTCAATACAATTTGGAACAAGCCGAAAACATATAAATATCAAAGCACCAGTTTCCAAAGACATTGTTCGAGAACACGCGACAAACACGAATAAAGAGAGCGGACAAATAATGCTGGTGTAACGCCACGAAAAAGACACAAAAGTTCACAGATTTATGCACAGTTACAAATTTATTTTACTCAGTTTATTTTACTCAGTTCACATTACATATAATTGAATTTCAGACGGAATGGACTCATGACGGAAAATATGTGAAAGTCTTTTGGCAAGACTAAGAATTCTATTCAGCGGTCTTATTTCAGCGGCTGATTTTCTCGGCTGATACTAACGAAGAGAGAGAACTGCCGATAGCTGATTCGTCTTTTTATCAGCTGGTAAGACAAGGCACTTTCTCGTTAATTGCCAATTGAGAAGGCTCTAATAATTAAAAATTTGAGGTGACCCGGGCGCCAAGAATGATTGGCAATCTTTCGTAAAAAGGAGTCCTATGATTATGCGCGGAAGAAAATCCGCGAGCGCGATTGGCGGCTAGATCCGTTGTAGTTTCTGAGGCGCACTCGCGCGCTCTCGCCGTCTATCATTAGACTCATAGCCGTTAGATAGCTGGATGTTTGTATATGACATGGGTTCTTTTTTTGAGAAAGAATAAACGCTAACAAACATTTAGATGTCATCGATAATTACTAGAATTTTCTAGAAGACCATATCACAAAGAATAACGAAAAAATATGAAGTTTGAAATATGAAGGATATATAATATATAACAAATATATAACGTATGACAGAATTTATGCAGATTTTCTCTGCCGATATACAATATTGCGGGACCATCTCTCGATCTCAGACAAACATCAATGGCCCAGTTTCAACCCGCTAGGCTACCTGGCTAATAATAGAAGAAAGAAAAAATTTTTTATCGTACAAACTTTTTAAGAATCTTTCTGTTCTGCAGCCAATTAATTCGTATGACAAATGTAATATCAATTAGTAATAGTTATAATAATATAATTAATGTAATATCAATTAGTAATATCAATTAGTAAAATGTATCTAAATACAGACAAATACACACGTGTGAAAATCTATCTATCTATATACAGATAATAGATACATGTACAAAAATGTATTTATATATTTAAATAGATACAGATATTTCAAAAGTATCTTCAGATACATATCAGATATTTTTAAATTATATTAAATTTTGTTATAATAATGGTAATATTAAAAAACATATTAAATAAATTATTTATATAATCATTTTTTTATTGTTTGATGATAATTATGATTTTATTGTTTTAAAGACAATTAAATTTTAATATAATCTAATAATAAAATAACTAAAAAAAGCCTCGACAACAACACATACATTATATATTGTTTTTTGCAAACAAAAACTGGAGTTTCGACATTAATAATACTTAATCCTTACATTATTACTCCAATTATAATACGAAAATTCGGCAAGTAAAAATGAAATTGGAAAAACTTGCAATTATTATATCATAAAATAATTTAATAATATAATTATATTAGCGATAAGCGATTTTCCAGAGATTATTTGTTAAGTTTTACAAACTTATATTTGTATAGGCCTTAATCAGAAGTGATGTTATCACACATGTAATGGAATCGTGCATATCATTGCTAAGGAAATTATCTGAAAATGTATCTGAAAATCAGTTCAAATATTATAATCAGATACTGTGTATAATACAAACACAAATACTCAAATTTAAATGTATTTCAGATACAGGTTAGATACAAAATGTATCTTTATACATGTATCTAAATACATATATCTAAATACATGTATAGAAATACTACCCAACACTGATATCAGTCCTCCTTACACTTCTTGTCAAAAGAATCAAGAAAATTGCCTTCTGAAAGAGAGTACAAGAATATCGTGAATAATCCTCAGTAATAGGGTGATTGATGAGATAATGAATTAATCGCAGCGAGTCAACAACATATACATGTTCAATTACCTCGCTCGCTTACCTGGAAGTCCTTAGTCTGGATTTTGTGTACGCAACGCCCCTAACGAAAATGTTCGATTAAAATCGATTGAAATATATTTTAATCGATTTTAATTGGTTTTAATCGGTTCATAATCGGTGCTCGGCGCTTAAATTAATAAAGAATAATCGGCTTTAATTATAGACAAATCATAATCGGTTTCAATATCGCCTTTGTGCATTATTTCCAATCTGAAGTTATTACATTCTGATATAAGGTGTTACTAATCGAAAATCAATCTGGATGAATGCATGATAAAATAATCTGCCTGTGTATTGAAACGTGTATTTTTTTTATAATCTAAATCCATTTCAATTACAAAAATCAATGAAATCAGTAATTTTTGTATGTAATTCTTGATTGTATGTGATTCTATCACTTTTGTATATAGATTAACGCAAGAGATCGGAAAGCTCTCGAAATAATAATTGATATAAATAATCAGAAAGAGAATATACACGTTTCCCAGATAGCACAGAGTTCAAAAAGAATTCAATGATATGTCATCAATTCTGAATTCATTTTCAGATGCAACAAAAATTCTTTTCAGAAAAAGAATTTTTTTGTATCATTGATAACATATGACTGAATTCTTTTTGAACTCTTTTGAACTCTTTCTGTGTTATCTAGATTATTATTTAAAATGTAAAGACTAGAATACAGGACTTTTAATAATAAGTACAAGAAAAGATTAATGCAGAAATAAATAATGAGTTTGGAAATAATAGTCTTAAAAGATAAAACTAAGAGGATAAAATCGTTGGCAGAGTAATTAGGAAAGATTAGATGTCTGACTTTCAACAGTAATCCATTTGAATTTGATTTGCTAGAAAAGACAATATAAATCCATTTCAATTCTAAATTCAGCGATTACTTGTAATTTCAATCAGTTTTAATAATACCTCATTCTTAATATATTGACTCGATTGTAGTTAGGTTTAATCCAAGATTCACAATCGAATTTTTGAATATTATATTCGACTATATGTATAAATGAAAGCGAGCGTGGTAAAACAAACACTGCGCACTGATCCGTTATATTAGAGAACAACCTGGGTTTGACTCTCAGTAAAATTAAAAATATTTTCATACGCTCGTATCTTCTTTTGGAAGGAAATGGCAACGAGAGTATCTTTGCCAAGAGCATTTCTCTAACAAAATTTCATCATTTGGAATCGACTTTAAACTATAGATCCCATATGATTGTATAACCAGTGTGCACACTACATATGAGAGAAGTCATCACGCTCGGCCACAAGCAATAGGAGGAGGAGGAAGAGGTGTATAAATAAGGAAAGAAAATTATATTTATTACAAAGTTATATTTATTGAATTTCAAATATATTTGAAAGTTTGCATAAATGTTTAATAATAATATCTTACAATTACGTGAATAACTTTGTTCTTCACATTGCTTATGAAAACTATTAAGTTAGGTACATAATCTTCTGATACTATCCTATGTACGACACATTGTGAACGATTGAACGATTTGTTAGAACTAATTGTAATTTTTCATATTTGAATGTGACATTTATTATTTTACAGAATGATGTATATAATTAGAAACTGATGTGTGTACATTAAAAATATATATATGATTACATTGAAAATACATTAAAAATACATTCAAATTGGAAGTAGCATCTAGACAAACAATAACGACTTAAGGATGAAAGCTCAAATTGTATTTTTGTAAAGACGTTATGCAGTTGACAAAGAAAAATAAAGACTTTATAATTTAATTATGATTCAAAACAGCAAATTTAACTCGCACCACATAAAATCGATTTGCATTTTGATGTGTGAAATAATGAAATTTTTTTTATTAAAATAGATTGCTTTTGTGAATGATAAATTCGAATTCAACTGCATTAAAACGGATTTAATTATTTACCGTGATGAAACCCATACGCAAAATCATACAATTTCGGATAGTAACGGATTACTGTTGTCCTTAAGGAATCAGATTGATATTATATTGAAAGATATTCCAATGTCATCCTCTAAATTGTGAAATATCGAATTATTTTTGCCTGCTGGTTATAAAATAAATAGATAATAAATAATGCATTCATCAATTGAAGAAATGATATAGTACGTAGACTCACAAGAAGACTCGTAATTCAGAGATCCTAGGTTCCATTCCACTAAGATAAATGTGTTTTCCAAAACTAAATTGAAAATGTAATTTCAAATAAAAAATCATTGTACTATAAATATCTCATATAAAAAAAGGAATCTAGCAGAATAAGTATAATGAAAATGTCTCCATGACTTTTTAAATTAACCTTTTTTTCTAAGATAACTTACATAAAAAGACGTTTACATATGAAATTTTAGACTTCTATATGGAGACCAAAAGCGAAAAAACGATTTTTTCTATAATTTCTTGATTTTTTTTTAACTTATTAAAAAATCAAATAAAATTCTAAAAAAATTTTTTAAAATCAATTATATCTAGATATTAATAAGGATACTTTTTAATCCTTCTTGATGCGAATTTTGATTCTGGAAAAATGAAAATAACTTTTAAACATTTTTTTCATCCTGATTACGTTTGATCTACAACCTTAAAAAAAATTGCATGTGAATCTCTGTTTAACTTCCTACAAAATATTTTTTTTCAAATTTTTTGAATGAGTCACATTGAAAAAAATAAAATTTACATTATCTTGCTAATTTTTTGAAAAAAAAATGAGCGATACATTTTTATTATAGCTCTCTAATATTTTATAATATTTATATAATACTTCTCGTATCAGGCTGCTCCTCGCTCCGACGAAGTGGAAGTTGCAAGGTTCACGAAATGTTAACATTCCAAGAGAATGGATCTGGACACGGAGAAAACTTGCGAAACGCACAATCTTTATATAGAGAGCACCTGTGGAAGCTTCAAGAATAATATCTATAAACTTCCATATTGAAATATTTTGCTAATCACAAGTTAAAAAAGAAAAAAATATCCTCATTGATATCTATACAGGCATAATTAATTTTTCAGAACTTTTGATTTTTAACTTTTGATTACTAACAAAAAAAATAAGTTAAAATTGGAAAATTATTTAAAAAATTGTTTTTTTACTCTAACTTAGTCTCCATATAAAAATTTAAAATGTAAATTAAAAAATTTGATATGTAAGCGTCTTCTTATGTAAATTATTTAAAAAAAAAAAACAACTCAAATGAGAACATTTTCATTATATTTATTCCACTAGGCCCTTACAATTAAAATAAATCTTAAATATGATTCATTTTTTTCAAATCGTGTAAAAATTAAGCATTGTATTAAAACCACTACTCAGAAAAATTAGGGTATCGCATTTTTTTCAGTAAATTTTTGCCCATTTTTAAACTGTAACTACTCAACGTAACTATTAGTAACTATTCAAAAAATAATCATTCATTTCTTTTCTTAATAAGAAGAAAATAATGATAAAAGATCTACATGTACACACATACACTCCATATACGCATGCGCGCACTAAAATCATAAAAGAGTTATTTTAAAAATGATCATATCTTGCTAAATAATCGATATAGGATAAAGATTTTTTTTAATTGAAAGTGCAAAATCCATACTTTGAAATAGTATCAATGATTATGTTTGTTAATTTTTTTGTTAATCAGTAGAAGACTGCAAACTTCAAGATTTTAGATGTCTCAAATACGTTCTTATTGAAAGCTCACAACGCCTTTGAATATTAAACTAAATAAAAATTGAACAAAAACTTATAAAGAGTTCTATAAAATCCTTTTTCAATCTTTTTTTACGTTAATTATTCGCTTACAGAATAATTACAGTTTAAAAATGGGCAAAAATTCGCTGAGAAATAGCGATTTCTTAATTTTTTTGAGCAGAGTAATTATAACTTATGGAATTTTATAATTTTGAATTGAAGTAGATCACCGCACATTATTTGATTATTTTAAATCTCTAATACCGAATTTTTTATGCAAAAATCCCGCTCGATTTGGACATTTTTTAAATCGGTTTTAATCGATTTTTCAGCATATATAGATCATGGCATACAAACACAGATGAAGAATGGTATCCGCAATTACAGATATCACATTCATCTGCATCTATGCAATATTGACCTACAATAAATGCAAATGAATACGATATCCGTAATTACGGATAAATACCATCCGTTGCGTACACAAGCCAGACAGAAACAGACAAGAATCGCAAACAAATGTTGCAAACAAATGCCTTCAACATTGCATACAGGTGGATGTGGCATTTGCAATTACGGTAAGATATGGTCAGCATCCGATACATACAAGTTACAGACAGAAGTAAGCAATTTTTTCAATTGTAAAAAAAAGATTATAGATGCTGATATGCTGATAGATGTCCTAGAAACATGTCGGATTTCTACCCGAGTGCTCTCCGAATGTCATCTTTGTTTAAAATAGCAAGAAGTGATACCTGGGTCGCACTTGGGTGAGAATCCAAATATAGCCTAGATACAGTAGATTATAATCTACAGAAATTCATCTGTTGCGTGTGACGTTGGCACGAGAAGGATGCAGTTCATAAAAAGAAAAAGTCACGGAATTCTATAAATATCCAACGAAAATCAAATTTATTATTTCATAAACTCTGTCTAACTTTTACTATGTGTTTCTTTCAATTATGGATAGAAGCAAGTGCGAAGTAAAAATAAAAAATGGATAAAATGTGCATTGTTTATAATAAAATTTTTATCTTTCACTTGCTTCTATCCATAATTGCAAAGAAAAGAAACGAATACTAAACTAGTAGTTTTGAGCGTCCAAAATGGCTACAATTTTCACAGGCATTTTGCAAAAAAAATGTACGTAATACCAGAGTTTTTATGAGTAATACCATTTTCATGTTGAGGCTCATCAAAATATTCAAACATTCAAACGACCCTAGTATATATACAGGATGTCCCGTAAGTTTTGGCCAATCGCTTTTGTGTAGATAGAGCAGACTAAATTGAGTCGAAAAGTACTCTACAATTTTCGCAATAATTAACAAGATATTAATTACTAAAAATATTGTCTTGAATAATTTTTTACTCAAATACTATCAACTTTATAAAAAAACTGCCACAGACAAAAATCATTTATTTTCTTTTCATAAAGTTCTGAAAACTTTTTCAGAAACCATTTTTAAAACCGTACTTTCTCATGTTGGAAAAGTAAGAAAAGCGCAGTACTAAAAAGTTGATAAAAAATTCTGAAAAAATTCTTAGATAATATGAGAAGAAAATTAATGATTTTTGTCTCTTGTAGTTTTTTCTATACAGTTAATAATATTTGAATATAAAATTATTTAAGATTAACCAAATTTGGCAATTTATATCCTATATACATATACACACTATATACAATATATACAGGATGGCCAAATTTTGGCCCCACCCGTCCTGAGCAGGTAGAGCAAACTAAATCGAAAAGTCCTCTATACTATTTTACAATGCTCGCAATAGTTAACGAGATATTAACGTTTAAAGGCGCGTCGTTGCTAAGCATGTTGTTTATAAGCGACAATTGCCGGAAATACTAATCGTTAAAAATAGCCGAATAAGCGCGTCCGTTCGGCCTGCTAATGCCAACGTGTACGCCCATTGATGGCTCGGCACGCGGATCGTAGGGAATAGCTTGGCAAGCGCGCTTGACAGACAATCCTCACATCCAGCGCGCCAAGCAATTGCAATGACGGATATTTGATGCTTTAGAAATTAATATCTCGATTGTGAAAATGATTGTGAAATGGTTGAAAACTTTTCAATTTAGTTTTCACTCTAAAATGGTTCATTGCGCTAACCCATGGCTTTTTACACTTATATAGGGTGTGTCATCAAAATCTGGACAAATTGAACAATTTCTTTAAAATATTTATGAATAATATTATATACATATTAATGAATAATTAAATAATAATATTACAAAAAATCCTTTTACATAGCATTTGGGGGATCACTAAAGAGCATAATTATTTGATATAATTAGCTTGAATGGCGGCATCTATTCTCGGTCGGAAGCATTCGCACGCACGCTGTAACATAGTGCTGTTCATGTCGACGAATGCTGACTCAATAGCGATCCTTAATGATGTTACATTGGGATGTCGAGACTTGTTTGTGACCCTTTCAACTGTGCTTACGTAGTAATCCAAGGAATTTAAATCTGGGTTGTTGGAAGGCCAGAATCGGAAATGGGAACTGAGGCGAGCAACTCAGCTTGTTTTGGCAGCCTCAGAGAGCATCTGTCATATCTTTAATGTGTACAATTTGTATCAAAGGTCCTCCTCGGCAATTCGACGTATTGGCTCGCTTACATCAACAATCGATGTTAATTTTCACAATTGCCCTGGGTCATCCGAAATTAGCGCTTGAGTCTTTTCAACGACTGCGGGGGTCCTCGCGGTACGTTCTTTTGAGTGGCTCTTCCTCGCTGGCGTACTAGAACCTTCATTTGACTGTTCTAAAGCCGTATATTTTGCTACAACATCATAAACGATTGATCTCGGGTACCCAAAGAATCGAATTATTTCCGTTGCTGTGCGCTCAGCGCAAAGGTTCTTCGATTACTCCGCACTTGGTTCAATCGGCCATTTTGAGAATATAATTGTTTACTAGAAGCTTTTTCACGCCAACAATCTCTGTGCAGAGGCACAATATAAGGTGAACCAGAGTTGTGGGGAACCAGCTTTTTATCCTGTGAGAAAATTAGCGACTTCATATCTATAATTAATTATAACGTGCATGCAATCGATAATTTTCTTTGGGGGGGGGGGGGGGGGGGGTAAACAGTTGGTTCCACGACTTTGGTTTATCTCTATATAGGCGAAAAATTCGGCTGACGCTGTAATTCTTAATCAATTTTAAGTTTTTTTATTTGCTCGATATTGATGATGAGTTATAAGCTCATTCTGCGTAAATTTTGATTACAGTTCAATGAATATTCATTATATCGTGTAATTTTGATTTCTTCTGCTCACTTCATTGGATCGGCAACCGTGATCAAAATTTACGCGAAATGGGTTTTTAACTCATTCAATTTTGAGCATATTAAAAAAAAAACTTTAAAATTAATTAAAAATTAGAGCGTCGGTCGAATTTTGTTTACAAAGGTGTTTTGCCGTCTATCCTTGCTCCGGTAGCTCGGGTTAAAATTGTTGAAAAAATTTTTTTAAATATGATATTATTTTTTTGAGATATTCAACCGTTTTAGGATTGAACTCCTATCCTAATTAAATTTCAAATGTTAAAATAACAATTATTCTAGTATGTACATACGTATATGACACGCATACGCATAAAAAATATATTATTTAATTAACCATAATGATTTACCATAATTATTAAAATTGGTATGTAGTATAAGTATAAAAAAACCGTGGGTTAACGTTTTAGAATGAACGAACCTTTTTAGAGTGAAAATTAAAGTGAGCTTTCGAAAAGTTCTCAATCATTTCCCCATTTTCGCAATCGAGATATTAATTTATAAAACACCGAATATCCATCGCAAATACTTGGCGCGTTGGGAGTGGGGACTGCCTGGCATCAAGCACCTCGCGCCGCGCAGGCGAGCCTCCATGTTATGACTTGACTGGCGTGCCTGCTAAACTATTCTTACTCCCCGCGTCTCGCATGCCGAGCCATCAATGGGCGTACACTTTGGTATTAGTAGACCGAACGGACGCGCTAATTCGGCTGTCTTTAACGATCAGTATTTCATTAACTATTGCAAAATGGTAGAGAACTTTTCTACTCAGTTTAGTCTGCTCTATTTACACAAAAGCGATTGGCAAAAACTTTCAGGACACCCTGTATACATATCATACATATCATTTTAATTGATGCATTAAAATAAGCTCTTGAAAAGTGAATTTTAAAGAAAAATGTTTTTGTAGGCAAAAATTATATGGTTTGGAAGAGGACACAAGACTATTGGTTTAACCTTGGAAAGTTGTTTCAAGGTCACGTAAAGATCATCATTAATTTCTTAAATGGAATTCCATATATTTCATTGCATATATATTCTTGTAGTTTATCTTGAAAGCTTTCCAAAATATATAATTAATTATTATAATTAAGTTTATTTTCATTAAGTATTTTTTGAATTATAAAGCTTGCAAGTTACAGTACCGCCGGCATTAAGTATTATAAGGTATCCAACTAACACGGTTAAAATCTTTAATGTTATTCAAGATCATGATTTGGATAACATTTGTCAAAATTAAGAATTGAAGATTGTTCCTTTTATTTTCATTTTTACACTAAAAATTACATTTCTACATAAAAATGAAAATAAGAGGTACAACCGCCAATAATCTTGATCTATAGTATTTTGGAAAGCTCGAGATAAATTATAAGAATGCAATAAAATATATGGGATTCCATTTAAGAAACCGATCTTTACGTGATCTTGAAATAACTTTCTAAGATCAAATCAGTAGTACCATCTTATATCCCCTTCCAAACCATATAACTTTTGTCTGAAACATTTTTCTTTAAAATTCACTGTTCAAGAGATATTTTAATGCGTCAATTAAAATGATATACTGTATACATAAAATGCACATTCCATCCATTTGTAATGAAATTTTTACTAGGATAGAACATTTATATTAAGAAAATGTCTATGTTATATAGGTCTACGAACTAAAAAATACAAATTTTCAACTTTTTTTTTCATTTTTAGTAAAAATCATTTGCCCCACTTTCTAATTTTACGTCTACTTTAATCTTGTAAAACAATTTTTTGTTCTGTTCAGTCAATTCAGAAATTCATATACCTAAAATGTGTCAATAATTCTGTTACTTCTTTTAGCTATATGTATACAGAGTGTTTTTTAAATAGCGGACATTAATCATGCCCTATTCCTGATTAAAAATTGAATCGAAAAGTCCTGTACAATTTTGCAATTTTCGCAACGAGGAAATATTAATTTTTAAAAACTGCTGCATAAGCGCGTATCCGGTTACCTAACTATAAACTATTATGAAAGTTGCAAAATAGTAGAGACTTTTCAATTCAATTTTTGATCAGGAATAGCGCTATATGATTAGTGTCGGCTATTTAAGGAACACTATGTATACGTATAATAATACAATTAATGTCGCAATAAATAATAACTTCCTTTGATATATTTGATTTAAAAAATCGAATTCCAATTTATCAGAAATTTTTCAATTAATCAAAGAATTTATCAATTAATATTCTTTCAATCATTTATAGATAATTCATACGATACGTTTAAACATATACTACACTACATTCTTCTTATAAAACAATTAATAAATACATTAAAATATTTAATTTATTAACAATAATATCCAATCCTTACAATCAACATGTATACATATATATATGTATAAATTAGAAGATCTCTCTTACATCATGATGAGCGAAGTCATTGCTGCTATTGTCTTGGCGCACAATGTCATCTATAAAGACAATATTATATATTATTTCTTTGCATATAATGATTTAAATATGTATATCAATAAGGGAAGATTCCCAATTCAAAAAAATTATGAAACTTTCGCAATTTCCTATATAATAAACTATTTTTTATATTTTACTGAATAGCA
>NW_017259392.1:193339-197012 GCF_001594045.1 Atta colombica
ACTCTCCATAAAAACAGAACTCAGATACAATAAAATGGAGACGGACTGTAAAATATAAATAAATAAAAAAGAAATACATGTAATCCGAAAGATGGAGAAAAATGAATTCGTGCACACGCGCCAAAATAAAAATGAATTTTTTGCAGCTTCATAGTAGCTAAAAAAAAAATATTAATTTCAATACATGTCATACAGTATGTAGCCAATGCCCAAATTCTGTTATCCTAGATGAATAAAATCAATTTCTGTGAGCTGTTGATCCAATTTTCGTTTTTGTCTTCCCTGATGAAAATTTTTCTCAGAATTTTTCGTATAATTTTTCAGAATTTCTATATAATTTTGTAACTTTCTCATTTTTTATACGAATTGGAATACTTCTCAAAAAAAATTTACATCTGTTCTCAGAATTTTTTATATTAAATATGAAATATCGTAAATTTCTAAAATTTTTTTGTAAGTATAATTTCTGATGAAATGTTTATATAATCTAAATAATTTAAAAATATTTTTCAAAATGGGAGAAATTTCAGAATATTTCAGAATTCAATTGTATGAACAATTCTGAAAAAAGATATAAACTTTCCAAATATTTTCGAGAATTTCTGAAAAATGTTATAATTCGTATAAAAATTATAAGGAAAATTTTCACTAGGGTTATTATTCACAAAATTTGCTTTGCTGTTTTTGTTTGTACATTTTTTATGAATCTTTATATAAAATTATATATTACATAAACGCATATAAATATTACACAAACGCATATATAAATAAATACGATAATAAAGAAAATATTAGGTGTACAATTTTGTTTCCACCGTTTTCCTATAGATGGCTTTAGCGGTAAGTGGTGGTCGAAATAAATAGATCATAAACGTCATACAATAAACTTGGGCATCTGTCAACATAACCCCATAGAAACATTAGTCGATTTGTGTCTGTATCATAAAGTTATTCTCGATTGAAAATGTCAGGTCATTTGCGGGAGGTTTTAATTTTTTGCTTCAATATGAAGAAATCTGCGACTGAGGGTCATCGAATGCTCTCACATACTTATAGTAAGGCCGCTATTAGTGAAAGAATGTGTCGTGAGTGGTTTCAACGCTTCAAGAACGGTGATTTTGACGTCGAAGACCGGCATAGCGGTGGAAGAGAGAAAGTTTTCGAAGATGCAGAATTGGAGGCATTACTTGAGCAAAACTCGTGTCGAAATCAAAAAGAATTGGCACGATCATTGGGAGTGACTCAAGCCATTTCAAAACACCTCAAAGCCATGGGAATGATTCAGAAGCAAGGAAATTGGGTGCCGTACGAATTGAAGCCGAGAGATGTTGAACGGTGTTTGTTTGCTTGTGAACAGCTGCTTAAAAGACAAAGACGGAAGGGATTTCTGCATCGCATTGTGACTGGGGACGAAAAATGGGTTCATTACGAGCGCAGAAAATCATGGGGAGTTCCCGGCCATGCTACCACGTCGACAGCCAAACTGAATCTTCATGGCTCCAAGGGGCTCATGCTCTGTATTTGGTGGGACCAGCTCGGCGTAGTGTATTATGAACTGTTAAAACCGACTGAAACAATCACAGGCGATCTGTATCGAACGCAATTGATGCGTTTGAGCCGAGCATTGAAAGACAAACGGCCGCAATACAACGAGAGACTCGATAAAGTGATTTTGCAGCATGACAATGTTCGACCCCATGTTGCGAAAGTGGTCAAGACATACTTGGAAACGTTGAAATGGGAAGTCCTACCCTACCCGCCGTATTCTCCAGACGTTGCTCCCTCTGACTATCACTTGTTTCGATCAATGGCACACGGCCTAGCTGTATAGCACTTCCGGTCTTATGAAGAAGTAAAAAATTGGATCGATTCGTGGAAAGCTTCAAAAGATGACCAGTTTTTTCGACGCTACCCGAAAGATGGAAGAAAGTAGTGGCCAGCGATGGACAATATTTTGAATCATAAATGTATAACCAGTTTTTTACAATAAAGCCTCGAATTTCAGAAAAAAACGGCGGAAGCAAAGTTATACACCTAATATTTGAGAGCATTCGATGAGCCTCAGCCGCAGATTTCTTCATATTGAAGCAAAAAATTAAAACCTCCCGCAAATGACGAGAATTTGGCTCGTAAACTGACATTTTCAATCGAGAATAACTTTATGATGCAGACACAAATCGACTAATGTTTCTACGGGGTTATGTTGACAGATGCCCAAGTTTATTGTATGACGTCTATGATCTATTTATTTCGACCATCACTTACCGCTAAAGCCATCTATAGGAAAACGGCGGAAACAAAGTTATACACCTAATATGATCTTGAGATGACTTTAAAATCAGATAAGATCAATGAACGAATATTAATAGGTAGTAATATACCAAGTGTACAAGTATGAAATTCCCAAAAAAAAACACGTTAAATTCGGAAGAATGATAAAAAGAGATTTATTCAAAGTATGCTCCATTGCTAGTTACACATTTTTCCCATCTTTCGGGCAATTTGTGGATACCACACCAGTAAAAATCGTCCCCTTTTACCGCGAACCATTCGAGCCATTTTTTTCACATCTTCGTACAAACCAAAGCACTGCTCAGTAAGTGCGTGACTCATCGATGCAAACAAGTGGTAATCAGAAGGAGCCAAGTCTGGTGAGTAAGCCGCATGGGGTAGAACTTCCCAGCTGAGTACTTCCAATGTGTTCCGAACTGGTTTTGCCGTATGTGATGGAGCATTGTCATGGAGAAAAATGATCTTGTGTTGCCTCTTTTGGTATTCTGGTCATTTTTTAAGCAGCAAACGATTTAAATCGATCAATTGTTGTTGATAGCGTTTGGTATTAACCGTTTCGCCAGGCTTCAATAGCTCATAATAGATCACACCCTTCTGGTCCCACCAAAAGAGCATCAGCGCACAGAGCATCGTCTTCCTGCCAAAGCGATTCGGTCTTGCGATCGATGTGGATGGTGCGCCCATGATTTTTTGCACTTGGGATTCTCAAAAAAAAATCCACTTTTCATCCCCAGTAACGATACGATGCAAGAATGACTTTCTTCTGTATCATTCGAGCAAAATTTCACATGTATTTTTACGCCTCTCCATCTGTTTCTCGTTCAATTCATGTGACACCCATCTGCCGACTTTCTGAATCTTTCCCATCTTTCGTAGGCAATTGGAAACAGCTTGTTGACTAACGCTCAATTGCAACTCTGCGAGTTGTTTTTGTGTTTGTGAATCATCTTCATCCAGCAATGCTTGCAATTCCACGTCTTCGTCTTTTTGGGTGGTTTTCCATATTCCTTATTTGCAACATCGAAATCTTCAATTTTGAAACGCTGAAACCATCGTTCACACGTTTTTTGCGATGAAGCATATTCACTATAAGCTTCTTTAAGTAATCGGTATGATTCCACAGCAGTTTTCTTCAACTGAAAACAAAAAATTAATGCTGTTCGCGAATGCTCTTTATTTGGTACAATTTCGTCATAAACACAGCAACACAATACTATGCAAACACTTTTCAATCAAATCACTTTGCGCGTTTGACACTTGTTGATGGTACAATAAAATGGCGTGTTGTGGCGTAATGTTAAATTTTTGTACTTCACACTGCATTGGTGCGCCATCTGTTTCTCAAATCGTCATTTCATACTTGCACACCTGATATATATAT
>NW_017259392.1:197112-199943 GCF_001594045.1 Atta colombica
CTCACCATTCCTCCTCTACCACTCCTTTACTATTTTGTAAATTTCCCCAATAGCTTTCGTAAAATTGAGACTTGTGGACGAAAAAATCAGTTAGGTGATTTCGAACGGCCTCCATGAGTCGAACTATTGATCGTTAAGATTGTTTTGCAGCAAAACAAATAATCGGAGGGTGCAAAGTCTAGCGAATATGGTGGGTGCTGCATCATTTCCCAGTCAAAGTTCTGCAATTTTTTCTTCGTGATAAGATAAGTGGTCGGTTGTTATCATGATGGAAGACACACATTCTTTCTATTCAGCAATTCTGGCTTTTCCTGCACTTTTTTGCAATTTGTCAAGCTGGGTGCAGTGCTTTTTCGAATCTCGTATCGTTTGGCCTGCGGGAGCAGCTCGAGGAATAGCATTCCCACCAAATGCTGAGCATCACCTTCTATGGACGCAAATTAAGTTTCGTCGCCGCTTTTGAAGACTCGCCCGGATCGCACCACGTCTTCTGCTGCTTGATGATATTGTAGACAATCCATTTCTCGTCTCCAGTGATGATCTATTTTAGAAATAGGTCTAGAGAGTTTTCTTTTCAGGAGAGACTCACAATCTGGTTCATGATGTTCTTTTCAGTCAGTTTGTGCGGTACTCATAAATCGGTCTTTTTCACCATGCCAAACTTTTTCAATCGATCCACAACGATTATATGATGAATGTCGAAGTACTCCGCAATCTCTCGAGTCATTAAATGTCGATCACTCTTTACTGCAGCCAGGAGTTGGTCATCGTAAGCAGCATTTGACCAGAGCGTGGTACATTTTGGAGGTTAATTTTCCGAAACGGAAACGAACAAAACATCTTTTGCATATGTTTGCGCTTAAGGCCGACGCATTATATATATATATTTTACACGCATATTTTATGTTTAGAGTCCGCTTTTATAACTTTTACAGAATAAAAACAGCAAAATATGTCGAAAATGCAATTTTTGTTCTTCTATTTTATTTGTATGCCATACATGCAAAATACGTTCAAAACAAACATTTCTGCCAAATGTCAAGCGTAGTGTGACTTGTCAAAAAATATGCGGCAAATTGGCATTTAAATAATACATGATATCTATTTTCTGACACTAGTATCATGTATTAAAAAATCCGCAGAACTTTTCGTTCAACTTAATATATAAGTTTACTATTGCAATGTCACGTCTTATTTATAATCGATATATAAGTTTTGTGAAGATTCTCTGTGTATGTAAATTAAGACTATTTTTCTGTTTTTTTTATATTTAACAATTCGGAAATTAGACGTTTGTTATAACAAAGTTCCTTATCAAGAATTATGATATTTTTCCAATTAAAGGCATATCCAAATTACAATCTGTGTTTCTTATCACAGAATGGACAGATGTATTCCAACGAATGTGGTGATTACGATATTCAGCAGTTTTGATTTTTAATTGTCTGCCCGTCTGTTTCACATATGTATTACCAAATTTATATCTATTTATATCTTATTAATTAAGAATACATTTTAAATGTATTATATTAATTAAATTTTAAACATACATTAATTGTTTAAATTTGACTATTATATGCCCTTCTATTATAGTATAGCAGATCATTGAACACGTTTTAACATTAGTTACAATATTATGACGTAAAAAATATGTAGTGACATTTAAAAAAAATTAGGATGATTTTGACTTTTTTCTTAAAAAAGAATATTTTGCAAATTTTTAATATTGCAATTTGTAGCCGATTAAAAACTGACCATTTTTATTCAAAATATTAGGTGTACAATTTTGCTTCCGCCGTTTTTTTTCCGAAATTCGAGACTTTATTGTATTTATATGTAAAAAACTGGTTATACATTTATGATTCAAAGTATTGTCCATCGCTGGCCACTACTTTCTCCCATCTTTAGGGTAGTGTACGAATCCCGTCCGAAAAAACTGGTCATCTTTTGAGGCTATCCACGAATCGATCCAATTTTTTACTTCTTCATAAGATCGGAAGTGCTGGTCAGCCAGGCCGTGTGCTATTGATCGAAACAAGTGATAGTCAGAGGGAGCAACGTCTGGAGAATACGGCGGGTGGGATAGGACTTCCCATTTCAACGTTTCCAAGTATGTTTTGACCACTTTCGCAACATGGGGTCGAGCATTGTCATGCTGCAAAATCACTTTATCGTGTCTCTCGTTGTATTGCGGCCATTTGTCTTTCAATGCTCGGCTCAAACGCATCAATTGCGTTCGATACCGATCGCCTGTGATTGTTTCAGTCGGTTTTAACAGTTCATAATACACTACGCCGAGCTGGTCCCACCAAATACAGAGCATGACCTTGGACGTCAAAATCACCGTTCTTGAAGCGTTGAAACCACTCACGACACGTTCTTTCACTAATAGCGGCCTCATCATAAGTATTTGAGAGCATTCGATGAGCCTCAGCCGCAGATTTCTTCATATTGAAGCAAAAAATTAAAACCTCCCGCAAATGACGAGAATTTGGCTCATAAACTGACATTTTCAATCGAGAATAACTTTATGATGCAGACACAAATCGACTAATGTTTCTATGGGGTTATGTTGACAGATGCCCAAGTTTATTGTATGACGTCTATGATCTATTTATTTCGACCACCACTTACCGCTAAAGCCATCTATAGGAAAATGGCGGAAGCAAAGTTGTACACCTAATAATTTTTGTCAGATTATCGAAAGTCGGAAAAATCGTAATCACAGTTACGTAAGACACCCTGTGCGTGCGTGCGTGCATGTGTGTGTGTGTGTGTGTGTGTGTGTGTGTGTGTGTGTGTGTGGGGGGGGGGGGGGTGAATTTTTTTTT
>NW_017259392.1:199968-200438 GCF_001594045.1 Atta colombica
ACGCACGCACGCACGCACGCACGCACGCACGCACGCACGCACGCACGCACGCACACACACACACACACACACACACACACACACACACACACGATGTCTCTTAAATAAAGTCCGGGCCGCATTGCGGACATAGAATGGGTCAAGGGGAACGAAATCTTATACCATTTTAAGATATCCGCTGTAGTTTTCGAATTAAAAAAGAAAATGTCTAAGCCAATGTGCGATGAAGCCGCGCCGCGAATTCGTAGCATCGGCTCATCGCGTCTAATTTTATAGCGGCGGCGCGTGCATGGGCGCGCAGGTAGGGGAAACAAAGAGCTATCCTTTTTTTTACCCTTTCTACGCGCGTTTTCTTTTTTAATTTGAAAAATACAGCAGATATCAATGATATAAGATTTTTTCGTTCCTCTTGATTCATTCTATGCCTCCAACTTTACTTAAGAGACACCCTCTATATATATATATATATA